>NW_006239362.1:211251-233255 GCF_000226075.1 Solanum tuberosum
ATGAAGAAAACGTCTTCAAACCAAGCCCTAGCTCCAAGTTCTTCTTCTTCTTCACTCTCAAGAACCCTAACTCTCTCTCTTTTAAAATGGGATAAAAATGATCCAAAATCAGCCTAACACACAATATAACCTCAAAAGAAATGGCTAGGGAAAAGACCAAAATGCCCTTAAAATTTCCGGTCGGATTCCCTGCCAACTTCCCAACTTTGAATGGTCATAACTCGCTCATACGAACTCGGAATTGAGCAAACTCAGTGGCGTTGGAAAGATCATTCCACAAGCTTCGAAACCATAACTGGAACTACTCCTAACTCATCCTGAGCTAGGAGTTACGACTGCTCAAAGTTGGCCAAAGATCACTGATTTCCACACAGCCAAATTTTCCAGATTTTGAATTTTTTCCAAATTTCCAGATTCTGGACTTAGCCAAATTTCCAAATTCTGAATTTTTCCAAAAATGACTTTCAAATTTCAAGCTTCTTCATATTCATTTTAAATAGTCGGATGTTACAGAATAAGAGTGAGGCAAGAAGAGCATGTGATTCAAAACAACACGAAAATCTAAAACTTAATACAACAACAACCTAATTTGTACCTCTAATTAAAACAAAACATGAATAAAACGATAGTCAGCTAGAAATC
Organism: Solanum tuberosum; assembly: GCF_000226075.1. Taxonomy (NCBI): domain Eukaryota; kingdom Viridiplantae; phylum Streptophyta; class Magnoliopsida; order Solanales; family Solanaceae; genus Solanum; species Solanum tuberosum. Next base: position 211,894 of record NW_006239362.1, read on the forward strand.
CCAATAGTGAAGACAATGAGCCATGAATAATCATATCCAAACTTAGCTAGAATGAAGTCACATAAAACCCAACAGAGACGGGTCCATCGCACAATACTCAGAATCAAAATGAAACGTAAATAAGAGGGGAGATATTACCTTTCTCTTGGCAGCGAACTAGGAACTCAAGCTGAGTAAAGAGAGCGACTCCACCTCCAACTTCGAAAGATCTCTACAGAATTTCAAGTTTCGAACAACAGACTTAGAAATTTTAGCTATATGAATACTGTCGCACTAAATTCTACTTCTATTTTTGCGTATCGACTCCTTGTAACTCTAAATTTTTTCTTGTGTATTACCATTGTTTTTCCCCCAAGCTTTTCCTCTGTTTTTCCCAACCCCTCACACTGAAGGAATATAGTCTTTATATAGAGGGAATTAGGTCGAATTTAGGGGGGATTTTGAATTTGAAATTTGAATTGCTCTCCAAGGATAAGGTTGATGAGCTGGAATTTGTACTATTCTTCAACGGAATGGACATGATAGCCCTTGATTTCTTGAGAAGGACTATCAAGGCGCTGAGATCTTGACACCTAGGCTGATTCGAGTACGATTTGTATGAACGGATAATGAGAGAGGGAGAGGATAATGCGCTAGGCTGTGCAAGATGGGTCGGGTCCGCGATTTTTCTACAGTTCTGGGTTTCAATTTTGGCTGGGTTTCGTTGAGGAGGAAGAAGAATGCGTAAAGGGGTCTGGTCAGTATTGTTGTACATATGCTATATTGAATTGTTGGTTGAATGGGCTAGGATTGGAAAGTTGCTTGTAAAGAATTGGAAATGGGCTTAAATAAATTGTTATTAGGTCTGGGAATTGAGGGAATTGGGTATGGGTTTCTGAAATTGAAAATGGGCTAAAGGATTGCCGTTATAGCCAAACAAAGTTAAAGACCTAACCAAATTGAATTAGTCTAATAAATTCGGCTAGAAATTAAATAAGACGAATTAATATAAATTAATTAATGAGCTTCTTACTCTTAAAGAAATAAAATAATTAACTTAGTTATAAACTAAACAATTTAAAATGTAAACTATTATATAACTAAACTAATTAACCAAATATTTAACAAAATCTTTTTGAGACAATTTTCGAATATATAAACTACACTAATTATCTACAAAATTATATAAAACATATATATTGTTTACAAATTATATAATAAAAAGACAAAACTATTTAAAATAACTTGAAAAATATTTTTGAATTTTATAAAGTCAATTATTTCAAATCGTTTCGAATTTTAAAAAGCTCGATGGTTAATTTATATTGTGGAGGTCCGAAATTGGGTGTCAACAATTGTCCCTCATTTGACTTGGATTGATGAAAGAAATTCGAGGCAAATGAAATTGATGAATCTAATTTTGATCGACCACATCTTCATCCTTTAGGAGAGGGACTTTGATACGGAATTTAAGAATTATGGCCGAACCCCGAAAATGGGTTTCCTACATATCTCAGGCTATATGAGAATTCATGCCACTTGCAGTTCGATACGCTTGATTTGACGAACGATTTTGAAAGAATTCAAAAGCTATCCCGATATCCAATTATAAAGAAATCAGAATGCTCGAGACTAAGATTTGAGAAAGACTGTCGGAATACAACCAAGTTTTCAACATTGAGCCCGCCTACATATCCTTTGACTCAAGGAATCAGGCTGTTTGTAGTTCGACTCGATCGGTTGAAAATGAAATCTATTATGCTAAGATAACCTTTGGTTCTGGAAAAGTGACAAATAAGTCGAGTATGGAAAAAAAAAGGCCTGCAATCTCTTATCCATGAATGTGGAGCTCTTCACATCCATAAGTAAGAACTTACACGGACATAATTTTCAAAGCTCTTAGTCCATTGTCACTCGGATTAGAAAGTTGCTTCCGGTGAACACCAAAATTCCAAATGCAAAACTGAAATCGATAAACCTAAAGAAAAACCCACATGCCTTCTGATAGGGCTGTGGTTTGATTATGGTAAAAATCGCTCCTCAGCTCGCATCCTAAGCGTTTGATACTCTTCTTTGGACTATGTTACAGTTCGCTGCTAAGAAAAAGTTTCACGTTGTACTGCATTCTTGTTGATGTCATCCGCACCTGTGGTTTGATTTGAGAATTCATCCTCTTGGATGCTCTCGACAAAGACTGAAATAAACTTGTTAGTAGAAACTGTAATTGGAAAAAGTGGTAGCATCTCTTACGATGCTTTTCAATTACTCTTACTGTGAAAGATGTCACATAAGTATGTTCAGTATATGTCTGCACACTCAAAGTAAATAATTAATAGACATAGTGCCACTTTAGCTAGTGGTTTGAGTAAAAAAATAAAGGAAGATCATTCATATAACAAATCAGTATATCTTAATGAATAGGCATAAACATCTTTTTCAACTAGATGAGAAAATCAAGAAGTAATGAGAGTAAAAGATAATAGATACTGCTTTCGAACACAGTATGTCCATTACAACTCATGATTTGTTGAGGATTTAAAGATGTCATTGCACTTGTTTTCTACATGGCAAACTCCGGTGATCTCTGCAATGATCTAGATGGCTCAATGATTATCCAACTGTAACGAGGTGGATGGCTCGATGAATATCCAATTATAACGAGGTGGATGGCTCGATTATTTTCTAACTGTAACGAGGTGGATGGCTCGATGATTATCCAATTGTAACGAGGTGGATAGCTCGATGATTGTCCAACTGGTAACGAGGTGGATGGCTCAATGATTTTCCAACTGTAACGAGGTGGATGGCTCGATGAATATCCAACTGTAACAAGGTGGATGGCTCGATGATTTTCCAACGGTAACGAGGTGGATGACTCGATGATTATCCAACTGTAACGAGGTGGATGTCCCGATGATTTTCCAACTATAACGAGGTGGATGGCTCGATGAATATCCAATTGTAACGAGATGGATGGCTCGATGATTATCCAACTGTAATGAGGTGGATGGCTCGATGAATATCCAACTGTAATGATGTGGATGGCTCGATGATTTTCCAACTATAATGAGGTGGATGGCTCGACGATTATCCAACTGTAACGAGGTGGATGGCTCGATGATCATTCGCTCCTCAGCTTGTGCTAAGGAAAAGTTCCACATTGTGTTACATCTTTTCTGATGTCATCTACACCTGTGGTTTGATTTGAGAATTCATCATCTTGGATGTTCTCGACAAGGAATGAAATAAACTTGTTAGCAGAAACTATAATTTAAATAGAGAAGTGATACATTTTACTGTATTCAGTAAATGTTCTTTTCTATAAATATTGTGATGTCAGCCTCCATCGGTTTTGACATAGTAGATGATGACTTGATATGATGTGGATGACGATGCTTCATTGATAGGATGATGATGATGATCCATTGGTAGGATAATGATGCTACATGATAGGATGATGACATCGATGCTACATTGATAGGATAATGATTGATGATCCATCGGCGGGATGATGTTGATGCTCGATTGATAGGATGATGATTCTTCATTGATGATCCATTGATAGGATTATGTTGATTCATTGGCATGATGATGTTGATGCCTCGTTGATGATCCATTGGTAGGATGATGTTGATCCATTGGCAGGATGATGTTAATGATCCATTGATAGGATGATGATGCTTCGTTGATGATCCATTGGTAGGAGGATATTGATCCATCAACAGGATGATGTTGATGCTCCATTGATAGGATGATGATGCTTTCACTTGTTCATATTTTTGAACATTTGTACTCATTGTGACTCATGTTTTGCTGGGAATTTGAACGAGGTGTTGTTGCTTGTATTCTGAACTGTTTCCTTTTTCTTCTAAAAAAAACTTCAATGACTAGCATGCATCTACAGAAAAGTTGTCAATTTTGAAGAGCTCCTCGCCCTATTGAATTCTCCATATTCATTAAATAGAGGAATATGATGATCTTGAGGCAAACTTATAAACCTGCATCCACAGAAAAATTGTTAGTTTTTAAAACAAACTGATCTGTGTTGAGTCCTTCAATCGCTTTGCTCCTTGTCTTTCTATCTTCGGTTGATCACTCTGATCTCTTGCTCCTCGATAAACATAAGATGAAATTATACAAAATATTTAACATATCAAAAGCGTAAAAAGGGATTTTCAAAAATCACTGACAAATGTCATATCATGCGTAGCTTAAATGAACGTCATTGGTTCGAAACTTCGGTGTATCCGATAGCTTGTTATAGAGAATTCAAAAATCCTTAAATCTTGGGAAATATCTGACACGGTCCTCCCGAAATCTGCTATAAATGAAAGGTTTTTTAGTTGACTCTAAGATTCAAAGGTGTCAAAGATTGTTGTAGTTGACTATAAACTTTAGCGATGCCTGATATATTTGAAGTTAGCTTTAAACTTCTAATATGCTTGAAATATTTGAAATTTACTACAAACTTCTAGTGATGCTTGAAGGAATTTTTGAGGCCATCCTCAAAAATTTAAGTACCAGTTAGATGTCTTGGGATATCTCAAACTGTTAATATATGACTCGTATAATTTTTGAGACCCTTTCAAAAATGTTGTCCCAGTTGCGATTCTCAATGTATCTTCAATCTTGACTTGTTGTAAAGATCTTCATTTTTGAGAATTTTTGAGATAGGGTTTAGGGTTTAGGGTTTAGGGTTCAGGGTTCAGGGCTTAGCGTTTAGGGTTTAGGGTACTCAAAATTTTTGTCCCAGTTTCTATTGTAAAGAAAAAATAGAAATCTTATGGGAGATATGACCGAACGGTTGTGGCGCCTACGTATTCCGTTGATGCAGGAATCAGGTCAAACGTAGTTCCCCCATCAAGGACTAAAAGAAAAAAGAATTTTAATAAGGAAACGACCGAGGCCGACACAGGCCGCCTACATATCTCATTCTTGAGAATTCAGGTCGAACATAGTTCAAGTACAAAAGGGAAATATTGAAAATATATGAAGGGGTGACCGAAGCCGATATAGGCCGTCTACGTATCTCATTCTTGAGAATTCAGGTCAGACGTAGTTCATTACAAAGGATAATTTTCTAACTACAGAACATAAGGCAAATTCAAACAACCGATGCAATTACAGGGAAAGAAATAAAAGAAACTCTTAATTTTCAAATATAATATCTCTCGATAGCATCTGCGTTGATTGATAACTTGAGATGAATTTCTATGCTCAACCATGACATATGTTCAGACAAATGCATCGATGTATTTTCTTAAGTAAAATGTTGAGTTCTCTTTTCCGAGTTTCTCTCGGATGGCCTTGATTTTGACTTCTTTGACACAGTCATCCTTTTCTATATTTATAGTTTCTGTCTCATCCAGATTCGACTTATCCTGAGTCTCGAACTGTTTCAAATATTTGACAAAGTGTTCCAATATCATGATATCTTCGTCATACTCTTCAAATTCATCTTCATCTACTTCATTTTGTTCATTCAACTTGTAACATGACATTATATTGACAGGTTTAAAATTATTTTTATTGAAATAAAAACAAAGATTGTTAGATAGAAAAAAATTTAAGCAAGCAAAATAATTTTTCGCAATAGAAGAGGCTTTTCATTGAAAATAAGAAAATACGAACTTTGGCCATGACCATGAGCCATTTTGCCTTTTTCAAAACATTACGAGGGAAATTAAAACATAATTAGGCAAAATAACATAAAAGGTGGGTTCCGGGTCTCATTCAGACTACCCCCGATTATAGAAATAGCATAAGATTCATCTTTATCTATCAAGATGAACGAGGAATCAAGAGCGGAGTGGAAGTCCAATTAAGAACTTGCTCCATTGACTCGACATCTCTATGCTTGGTGTCTCGATCATCTTCTTGGGCGCAACATCACCTTCTTCAAAAATATCCCCAATTTCTTCTCCAAAATTGTCATCATTGTCATATTCCCCTACCTGAAAGGACTGACATAAATGAGGCACAGACTTTGGTGGAACATGATTAATCCCCTTCTTGTTTTGACCCTCTCTTAACACAGAAGCAAAAGCTTGATGGGGTGTCATGCTCGTAAAATTGCAAACCACTCCACCTCCGTCTCTATCATGTTGATAGTGACACTTACATAGTTCGGTAGAGAATTACTGAAGACGTTGGGTGCGGCGGTCTGGAGAGTGACCACCTTCTGATTGATCAAGTCCTGGATCTTGTGCTTTAAATTAATACAGTCTTCAGTATCATGGCCAACACTGATGGAATGATACGCACACCTTGGATCAGCTCGGTAGAATTTGGAGCTAGTATCAACAGGCTTGGGCCCAACTGGATGAATAAAACCTACCACAGTTAAACGCTCAAATAACTTTGTTCGGCTTTCAATGAGAGGAGTAAAATTTCGAGCAGGTTTCTTCTCAAGATGTGGACGAGGAGGATCATAATGGCCTTGTTGAGGCAGAGGCATTTGATGATAGTTTCGGGCATTTTGATGGAGAGGTGCTTGAGACTTTGGGTCAATCATGTTAATAGCGAATCCTCCACGATTCAGCAGTGAATTACCATCGGCATTGGAAGTGACAGCTTGAAGAGTAACAATTCTTTGATCAATCAAGTACTGAATTTTATGCTTTCAAGTTGATGTAATCCTTAGTGGTATGTCCAACACCTCCTGAATGGTAAGCACAATGAAGATCGGGTCTGGAATTGACATTGATATTTTTTGGATCAATTGCTCGTATCAAACCAGCCATTTTCAATCTCTCAAAGAGTTGGGTTCGACTTTCAACCAAATAAGTAAAGACTCGAGAAGGTTTCTTCAAAAACTCATGACAAGAAAGATTGTAATTATTTCGTGAAGATGGAGGTATTTGATGGTAACTGGGAGGATTTTGGCGAGTATGTGCTGGTGTTTGGAAATTTTGGTATTGTGGAGCTTGGTAGCTTTGAGGGGCATTTGGGTGATTTGACAATGATACTTGGTAACTTGATTGAACATTTGGGTAATTTGGCAATAGAGCTTGGTAATTTGGATAATATGGTGGTGGAGCTTGGTAATCTAGTTGGATGGGGTGAGAATTTTGTGGAGCTAAAGGGTAGCTTTTGGATGGTAAAGGCTTTCGAACATTGAGACCGCCATGCCTTTTTGAATTTTAGCTTGATTCAAATGAGAAAGAGGAGACATCTTCCCTCTTCCTCCTCAATGGTCCCAAGGATTCATTTTGGGGAGTCATTCAAATGATTTTTCCGATCTTGAGACCGTCTTCAATAGCTTCACCAATTTTGACTATCTCACTGAACTTTCCTCCTAAAATGAACAACATCCTATTGTAGTACTCCGGCTCTTGAATATGCACGAAGACTTCAATAATCTCTTTCTCAGTCGTGGGAGGCCTAACCCTTGCAACCTCTCTTCTCCAAATGGTAGGCATACTCTCGATAGATTTCAGTAGAATTCTGTTTGATTCTCTCCAAAGAGTATCGATCGGGAAAGAATTCTTCATTGTAACCAAACCTTTCAATGAAGTCCTTAGCCAAAGCGTTCCAACTTGGCCACTACTTGATTTCTTTAGAAATAAACCATTCCAAAGCTTCTCCTTTTAGACTTCGACTAAAGAGTCGCATTAACAAAGCCTCGTCTTTCCCAACTCCAATAAGTTGATCACAATAAGCCCTCAAATGAGTCAAAGGATTTTCAACTCCACTAAAAATGTCAAATTTTAGTACTTTAAAACCTTCTGAAAGCTCCAAATGTGGATGACGACACAAATCTTCATAATTCAACCCCATAATGTATGGGATGTATTGAACGTCCTTCATTGAATTCATAACTTCCTCTCTGATGCTTTGTTCAGCCTTTCCTTTCATGACCTTCCACTCCTTCTCTTTCTTCTCACAATCATCGAGTTCAAAATGTGTAGTAGAGAAAGGGTATGATTATGGCGATATTGGAAAATGAAATGCGGTTTTTAGAGGTATGGGTTGAGTGGTAGATGTATTTTGGACAATTTGAGTAGGGATTTGATAGATCGGAGGAAAATTCTGGAAAACGTTGGTATTTGGATTTTGAGGAGTAGGTAACTTTTGGTGTGATGAGCTAGCATGGTGTGGATTAGGGGTGGTTAAGTCGATGAAGGGAGGTTTTGGAATCGTAGTTGTGGTTAAATTGTGGAAAACGTTCGGATGTTGGATTCGACGTAGGAAAATGGAGTGGATGTCTTTCATTGTCTGGAGTAGGAATGTTGGCAACAATAGTCAGATTAGTCAAATCTCGAGTCTTATCCATTTCAGCCCTCATTTCAGCAATCTGTTGGAACAATTGTGCAATCAACTTGTTCTGTTCATCAATGCTAGGGTCATTCATAGTAATTTCGATCAAATCAATATTCTCAACATTTTCAACCACTTTTTCTTTGCCCTTTGCTAAATATTGGTCGGAGAAGGAATCTTTGGGGTCTTTGGACCTTGTGAAGTACAAATGTTCAGCCATTTTTCTCAACACAGATCAATTTTGAGTACCTGACAAAGAAAAACAACTCAAAAGACAAATATGTTAGTTCATGTCGATGACAAAAAATACAAAATATCACAAACATTACTGTAAACACATCAGAGTTGCTTCATTTGAAGATAAACTAGCCCACATATATAGAGAAATGACTAAATAGACAGGAATTTGTCTATTTGATTTTGAGCTTAATGAATCAGAAATGTCGACTTGAGTCGAGACAAAGTCAATTGTATCTTTCATTGTTGTACTTCTGATTTTCGATCGATATGAAACTCTAATGTCTTTGCTAGAGTTGGAAAAGATAAAATTTCTCAAAAATGGGGACCGAGCCTTGAAAGGTTACCTACATATCTCACGAGGGAGAATTCAGGACCTACGTAGTTCGACCAACTTGAATTTCTTTCGATATGAGACAGGGTTAATCTTTTTTCTGAAATGATAAAGTAAGATTTGAAAAAATAAAGTTCGAATTTTGTGGTGAAACTAAAGACTCGAAGAGTATTTGGACGCACTATTGTTAGTGACTTGATATTTATGCTTAAAGGGTTCTAGAAAAATTCCAAGACGAGTAGGCTAGAACATCTTCAAATAAAGCAACATATTCACACAAACAGTTATAACACATAAATAGTTATTGCACGTTCTAAGCAGATATGTGACCCTTTAGTGCCAAGGGTAGGCCTAACGACTTGAAGGATGTATAACGTCATTTAAAACATTCTATTGTCCTCGAAACCCAAATTTATACAAACTTTATGAATAAACTGAATGGGGATACACAATAAAGAAAAGAGATACAAATATCAGTCCCACGCAGGGGTACAGTCCTAAACTATGCTTCCATGGAAAATCCTTTGTTCTTGATTTTTTGTCATCTCCGAATGTCCACACTTTTGTTTGCATTGATAACTTGATCCTTTCTTACTCGAACAAACTCTTAAACTCCTAACCACAAGAGACAATGTTTTGTCAAATTACGTATACATCCTTCAAATTTAAACACATAAGTATGATTGTCATTTTATTGACCAATGAGCCAAATAAACACAAGGTGGGCTTCTAATGGGCCCAACACGTCTTGGGTGTTTGGTCAACTTAGTTCAAAATGCGCTAAATCTGAGATTTGATTTCGCTCTACGTTAGTTGACTATGAGTGGCTTTTGAAAGACCAAGAACCCAAGCGGACAACTTAGGCACTCACGACAACCATTGGATGCATGACGTACCAATAAATTGACGATCATTTCGAAAAAGGGTCGAATATAAAAAGTTCGACTGCGATTATGCAGAAATCTTCCTTAATATACTATACATACAACAGAAAATGTCATGAATGCAATGACATTTATAACAATTTAAACACATTAAGCACATATAAACAATTCAGCAATTAATAACAATTAGTCAAATAGTCAAATCTTACGGTTATAACTTAATTACTTATCCAGCAGAGTCGTCATTTCTGTTTTACTCGAAAAATAAAAGAAAAGAAAAGAAAAAATGACTAGGTTTTTGAAAAATCGATTAAACTTATGATTTTAAGAGAAATCGAATTTTCAAAATAACAGAGTCGCCACTTAATTTTTTAGTAAAAATCAAGAAAAAACTTAAGGTTTTCAAAAGACCTAATCATATAAGATCAATTGAAAATAAAAGAGTTCGAAGTTCAATGTACATTCCGAGAAGGTGTTAGGCCCTCGGAATGTCCGTCAACTTGCGGTTGACCGACGATTTAACTAAAATGACTTTGACTAATTTTTAAAATTTTAACTAAGTAAATGAATTCATTTATTTATTTTTATATTTTAGGGGAACAACTAAAGGAAAATTTTCTAAGGGGAGTAATTCAAGATTTGCAAGACAAATTAATGAGATAAGACTAATTAATAAATATAATATTTTAATTTTGAATATAAAAGGGAGAAATGACTATCCTTGGGAAATTAATTAAGTCAAACCAAGATAAAATAAATTGTTAGTCAACACAATAACAAATAAATAAAGAGGAAGAGGGAGAGAAATATTAAATTTGGGCCTTTGGCACAAATTCCAAATCTTGATGCACCTATCCTAATACTAATGTCAGGCACAAAATGATGGGTTTTTGGCCTATATGGGGATACAGGTCTGTATTTTCGTCTTCAGACCTGTATCCCCATATATTCGACATTTCAGATCTGTACATCAGTGTATACATCGTGTATACAACTCATTTTCTGGATTTTGGAGACTTAATAAGTTAATTTCCAGCTTTGTATTGGACCTCCGGAACCTGTATCAGCTTCCAAAGACCTGTTCGCCATCTTCTTTATTGGCAATGAGGCTGACCCAAGAGGAAAACAAATGGATTTGGGCCTTTATGGCCCATCTCGAAATGCAAGGATGGGAGGAAGAGTCCAATGGACTCGATTTGAACCGGTTGATGCATAGAGAAATAGTAAGAAATCATTAGCATCTAATTTGCAGCCATATCAATTTACTACAGGGATTTAAAGTGTTAGGATATGGATCATGGCTTAAATGACCATCAAACAAGTTATCAGGATAAGCAAATGAACCGGCAAGCACAAAATGGAATCAAGATCATCTAAGCTTTGATCTTAAAACAACGAAATAACACATATAAAAAAAACTCTAAGGGTTGAATGTGATCCTAAACAAAATAAACTTAAGCTACTAACTAAACTTATAACAGTAGCTCAAGTAAATTAAAAGAAACAAACATGCTACCTTTGAACTCTAAGAAAGATCATTATGGACAAGTACAACAGATAGAATTTAATCGAAATCTAAATAACAACATGACATACCATCTAGCTTTCGTAATTAACATAGCAGCTAGAAAAGAGCAACGAAGATATAATTCAAATTCCGGCATTCTTGGACAGAAACTTACTACTGACTCTAACCCCTTCTTTTTAGAGTAAAATGATCAAGACACAATGAAGTAGTAAAGAAGACAGAACAGTATAGCTAACACATTCCAAGCATAAACCACATGAACATCTAAACTATTTTGACAATAGAGACAGGGGATCAATCGACCTTAGAGAATCAAAGAAGAATCAGTGACTTCAAATACCAACATATGAAACCAAGGGAACTTCATTGATGTTTGGGAACACATTAGGAATAAGAGTGAGGCAAGAAGAGCATGTGATTCAAAACAACACGAAAATCTAAAACTTTATACAATAACAACCTAATTTGTACCTCTAATTAAAATGAAACATTTATAACACGATAGTCAGCCAGAAATCCCAATAGTGAAGACAATAAGCAATGAATAATCATATTCAAACAGAACAAGAATGAAGTCACAGAAAACCCAACAGAGATGGGTCCATCGCATAATACTCAAAATCAAAATGAAACGTAAACAAGTGGGGATATATTATCATCTTCCGGGTAGCGAACTGAGAACTCGAGCTGAGCAAAGAGAGCGACTCCACCTCCAACTTCGAAAGATCTCGATAGAATTTCAAGTTCCGAACAATAGACTCAGAAATTTTAGATATATGAATACTATCGCTCTAAATTCTACTTCTATTTTTGCTTATCGACTCCCTGTAACTCTCAATTCTTTCTTATGTATTACAACTGTTTTTCCCCAAGCTTTACCTTTATTTTCCCAACCCCTATCACTGAAGGAATAAAGTCTTTATATAGAGGGAATTAGGTCGAATTTAGGGGGGAAATCGAGATGGATTTCGAATTTGAAATTCGAAATGCTCTCTAAGGATAAGTTTGATGAGCTGGGATTTGTACTACTCTTCAACGGAATGAAAACGATAGCCCTTGATTTCTTGAGAAGGACGATCGAGGCGCTGAGATCTTGACACCTAGGCTGATTCGAGTACGATTTGTACAAATGGATAATGAGAGAGGGGGAGGACGACGCGCTAGGCTGTGCGAGATGGGTCGGGTCCTCGATTTTTCTGGAGTTCTGGGTTTCGATTTTGGCTGGGTTTCGTTGAGAAGGAAGAAGAACGTGTAAAGGGGTCTGGTCGGTATTGTTGTACGTATGCTATATTGGATTGTTGGTTGAATGGGCTGGGATTGGAAAGTTGCCTGTAAAGAATTGGAAATGGGCTGAAATAAATTGCTATTGGGTCTGGGAATTGAGGGAATTGGGTATGGGTTTCTGAAATTGAAAACGGGCTAAAGGATTGCCGTTATAGCCAAACAAAGTTAAAGATCTAACCAAATTGAATTAGTTTAATAAATTCGGCTAAAAATTAAATAGGACGAATTAATATAAATTAATTAATGAGTTACTTACTCTTAACGAAATAAAATAATTAACTTAGTTATAAACTAAACAATTTAAAATATAAACTATTATATAACTAAACTAATTAACCAAATATTTAACAAAATCTTTTTGAGACGGTTTTCGAATATTCATTAACTACACTAATTATATACAAAATTATATAAAACGTATATATTGTTTAAAAATTATTTTTAAAAAATGACAAAACTATTTAAAATAACTTTAAAAATATTTTTGAATTTTAGAAAGTCAATTATTTCAAATCATTTCGAATTTTAAGAAGCTCGATGATTAATTTATATTGTGGAGGTCAATGTTGACTAACGTATTTCATCTTTCTTTGTCAATCATCAAAATTGCATAAATCCCAATTGTTTTAGGTTTATATATTTTTAATTCAATGACAAAAAGACAAAAAATTGTCAGAGTAAACAGACATAAATCGTTACTGTCAGTAACGTTTTATAATTCGTTATGCTGAGGCACGTTTTACAGCTAAAACGTCACTCAGAGTATCGTTTCTCTGGAAGGCACGTTTTACAGCTAAAACGTCACTTAGAGTAACGTTTCTCTGGAATAGCTTAAAATTGAAATTCAATTTCGTATATGCCTTAGTCAACTTTATTCAATTTTCCACTACTAAAATGAGTATATATTTTGTACATACGTTTACTTGAAATATATATGATTTTCTCTTTTCTTCTCTTTTCACAATACTTCTTATTTTGAAAAGAGAAGAAAAATGAAAACATATATATATATATATATATATATATATGGGATAAGATTAAATAGTTTAGGGGGTAAAAAATACGGTATTAAATAATCTAGGGAGGTAATAGGTCCTTATGAAAGTTTAGTATCGCAACAACAAATCCGACCAAAGTTGGGGTATTTTTCAAACCCTTATCCCTATATATTTCAAGTGAATGTATGTACAAAATATATATCCATTTTAGTAGTGGAAAGTTGATTAAAGTTGAATGAGGTAGGTACAAGAATGAATTTCAATTTTTAGCCATTCCAGAGAAACATTATTGGGAGTGACGTTTTAGCTGTAAAACGTGTTTCATAGTAACAAATTATAAAACGTTAATGACAATAATGTTTTATGTCTGTTTACTCCGTTAGATTTTTTATTTTCTTACCATTGAATTTTTTTGAATAAAATATAACCTATAACGTTACTCAAAAGTACATTTATATTAGTTTTGTAAAATTTGAAAAATTATATTATTTTAGTAAATTGATTTTAATAATGACTTATTTTGGTAAAAAATTCTATAACTTTACATATTGGTTGTTTTCAGGTTCTCACTTTATTCATTCTATTTATATATACACAAACCTTACTACTCTTTTCTAAAGCCCCCACAAATTTTTATTTTAGTGTTTTATGTATGTTTACTTTGTTAGATTTTTATTTTTTTACCATTGGATTTTTTGAATAAAATATAACCTATAACGTTACTCAAAAATACATTTATATTAGTTTTGTAAAATATTGAAAAATTATATTATTTTAGTGAATTGATTTTAATACTGACTTATTTTGGTAAAAAGTTCTATAACTTTACATATGGGTTGTTTTCAGGTTCCCACTTTATTCATTTTATTTATATATATACACAAATCTTACTACTCTTTTTTAAAGCCCCCACAAATTTTTATTTTAGTGTTTTATGTATGTTTACTCCGTCAGATTTTATTTTTTTACCATTAGAGTTTTTGAATAAAATATAACCGATAACGTTACTCAAAAGTACATTTATATTAGTTTTGTAAAGTTTTGAAAAATTATATTATTGTAGTGAATTAATTTTAATAATGACTTATTTTGGTAAAAAATTCTATAACTTTACATATGTGTTGTTTTCAGGTTCCCACTTTATTCATTATATTTATATACACAAACCTTACTACTCTTTTCTAAAGCCCTCACAAATTTTTATTTTAGTGTTTTATGTCTGTTTACTCCGTCAGATTTTTATTTTTTTACCATTGGATTTCTTGAATAAAATATAACCATAACGTTACTCAAAAGTACATTTATATTAGTTTTGTAAAATTTTGAAAAATTATATTAATTTAGTGAATTGATTTTAATAATGACTTATTTTGGTTAAACAATTCTATAACTTTACATATGGGTTGTTTTCAGGTTCCCACTTTATTCATTCTATTTATATATACACAAACCTTAATACTCTTTTCTAAAGCCCCCACAAATTTTTATTTTAGTGTTTTATGTCTGTTTACTGCGTCAAATTTTTTAGTTTTTTAGCATTGGATTTTCGAATAAAATATAACCTATAACGTTACTCAAAAGTACATTTATATTAGTTTTGTAAAATTTTGAAAAATTATATTATTTTAGTGAATTGATTTTAATAATGACTTATTTTGGTAAAAAATTCTATAACCTTACATATGGGTTGTTTTCAGATTCCCACTTTATTCATTCTATTTATATATACACAAACCTTACTACTCTTTTCTAAACCCACCACAAATTTTTATTTTAGTTTTTTATGTCGGTTTACTTCGTCAGATTTTATTCTTTTTTTTACCATTGCATTTTTTGAATAAAATATAACCTATAATGTTACTCAAAAGTACATTTATATTAGTTTTGTAAAATTTTGAAAAATTATATTATTTTAGTGAATTAATTTTAATAATGACTTATTTTGGTAAAATATTCTATAACTTTACATATGGGTTGTTTTCGGGTTCCCACTTTATTCATTCTATTTATATATACACAAACCTTACTATTCTTTTCTAAAGCCCCACAAATTTTTATTTTAGTGTTTTATGTCTATTTACTCCACCAGATTTTTATTTTTTTACCATTGCATTTTTTGAATAAAATATAACCTATAACATTACTCTAAAGTACATATATATTAGTTTTGTAAAATTTTGAAAAAATATAATATTTTAGTGAATTGATTTTAATAATGACTTATTTTGGTAAATATTTTTATAAATTTACATATGGGTTGTTTTCAAGTTCCTACTTTGTTCACTTTATTTATATATACACAAACCTTAATACTTTTTTCTAAAGCCGCCACAAAAACGTCCTTCTCTTTCCCCATGAAAAAACTTGTTGCGTTTTTCGCTTCTCTTTCTATTCCTCCTTCCTGCTTTAGTTTCTTCTGTAGTTGCGATGAAGATTGGAACAAAACCGAAGCATTGAAGTACAAATTGGTAGCACTCAACATTGATTTTAATTGCTGGCGCTATGGGCGTATCAATTCCAATTCTCGATAAGATAATTACAGCTGAAAATATTATGATTTTCTAATTAACGCTTTTGCAGTTGGGGTGATTTTGGCTAGGGGATTTGTTCATATACTGTCGATGCATTCGAGAACTTTTCGTGATATGGTTTAAAATCTCCCCATGGTTTTTCCGGAAGACAACGACTAGACAAGCTCTCAAATGCATCCAGTAGTATATGAACAAATCCGGTAACCAAAATCATTCCGGCAGCAAAAGTCTTAATTAGGATAAACATATTATTGTGAAAAGCTGGGATTATCTTACCGAGAATTGGAATCGATACGTCTATAGCACCGGCAATTAAAATTGAAGCATCTGCTACCAATTTATACTTCAACGCTTCGGTTTTATTCCGATCATCGGCATCTTGATTGCAAGTACATTCTGAAGAAATTGAAGTGGGAAGATTAAAGAACAAAAAGTGAAGAGAACAAGCAACAAGTTTATTCATATTGATAGAGAAGAGGGAAGTTTTAGTGGGGCTTTTTAGAAAAGAGTTTTAAGATTTGTGTATAAATAGAATGAATTGGGTAGGGTGTACAAAATCGAATCGAAAATCAAACCAAACCGCAAATCGAATCAAATAAAAAAAAACCCGACTAATGGTTTGGTTTGACTTGGTTTGGTATTGGAAAAAAAAACTCGACTATATTTGGGTTGGTTTGGTTTTAACTAAAAAAACCAACCTGAAACCAAACCAACCCGACATTATATATAATTTTAAAATTTTATTTTATACATAAAAATATTTACTTTGATATAATTTTTAAATATTTCTTATACTTTTTCATAGTTTTTGTCTTTTAATATATTAATTCAAGTTTGAAACTCAAAATTTTGAATGGTTCAATAAAGATTATAGTCCACGGATGTTGATAATTATAATAAGCTTCAATCAAAATCAAATTAATACTAATGCAAAAAGAAAATCTATTCGACACTAAGAATGACAATAATATTGAATATTTGTTCTTTAGTTTTACATTGGTTTAGACAATTATTAAAATACCCAATCTAATTTTATTTTTCTTTAATATTTAATCATGTAACTAATACTTATTAAACTTATTTTAACATGATTTAGTACTGTTAAATTATGATCATTTTCATTATGACTTGTTAATTTGCAATAGTTGTTTTACGCAATTTCGTTATTATATTTTTGTAGAACCAAAGAAATATTGAAATACAAGTAAATTATATGTTTGTATGAATACTTTATCGGAAAAACTCGAAAAAATCCGAAAATCCAAAAAATGTGAGGTTGAAAAACTCGAGTTTTATTGGTTTATAAATTTAAATTTCTGACACAAATAGTTTGATTAGATATTTAAAAAATTCGAACCAACCCGTCGTGTACACCCCTAAAAGTGGGGACCAGAAAACCGCCTGAAAATAAGAGGAAAACAATATGGCGACATCTAAAGCCATGCAAAGGAGAAAGTGTAAAGTAAAAGAGAAGGTTAGTGGGACAAGTGTAATTTAATTTAGGAAAAATGACGACACAATGAGTTGAAAATAAGTAAAATATGAGGAGTGGGTCAAACTACCATAAAAGTTCCTTGTTATTGTATCCTATTTACAGACTACCTAATTTGTAAACTCTTTCCTATTAAATTCTTCTATATTTTTATATGGAAAAAAAAACAAATTAACTAGACATACATGTATATATGTATAATATACTAGAGGGGCGAGGCCCGTGCTAATATGCTTGATGTTATTTTTAAAATGTAATTTGAAAGAATATGCTATGTGCATAGACCAACTCTTAAGTTAAATCAATTAGAATGAGCTTAGGTAATTAATAGTGGAAGTTGTGACTGAATTAATTGAAATAGAATAAAATTTCAATAGACTAATAAGAAACAACACTGTAAAATACAACGTAGCAAGAGCTCGTTCTACAACACTAGTACATTGCTTTGAATTATTCTCTTAGTCATAACCAATGGTAAAGTAAATGTCCTATCTTCCTAGCTGGTTATCTTACTCCACGCAAGAGACTACCATGTTAGAATTGTCTGGTCCTACATAAATTTAGACATGATAAAATATGTAAAGAAAATGTCATACAACATTCAAGCAAAACCAATATGTATTGGACGCCAGAGAGGTAAGAAGAGCAATTTTTCCTTTTCACATTGACCAGTACATCTTACTAACTTCGTATTTAAGCTCTTGATTTTTCATAATCTAAGATTGGACCTACACTTCTCACAATTAAATAAGAATTTGCAGTTGTGAAAACACCAAAAGGAGAAAGGAAAGTCTGGAGAAAATGAATTATTTCCTACAAAAAATCAAAGCAATTGATCAGATGGAATGCATAACTAATCTTAATTAATACTATTATTTAGTACACTTTGATTACTATCAAACGCAGAACTTAGTACACGACATTATATTGAAAAAAAAGGAATGAAGAAGAGAAGGTTGAGAACTTACTCAAAGGAAAGAGACGTCAATTTGTTTATCAGTGTCTTTTTTTCATTAGTATGAAGACCTCATTGGCGTATAAGATGATATACATGTGGTATGCCTAAAGAGAAAGTAGATACACTTGTTCAATAACACGATTGTATAGCAGAAAGTAAGAAATATATGATGTTTAATAGCATACGGTGCAACTGTCACTCTTCTCATTTAATTTTTTCCTAAAATTTGGCAAACGATGGTCAGTAGAGTTGTGCTTTCAGAATTCTAATGAGGAACACATTTTTCTTGTGGAAAGCTGTCGTCCTTGCTAGCTCTACAATGTCAAAATTTATCAATCAAACAAAGTACCATATATTTATTTGTCCACAAACGAAATAAAATCAAAGTTGAGTTTTAGTAGTAGTTCATGAGACCTCGACTTTCCACATTCGGGTGTGCATTGTGGCAACAGTAACCACCATATATACTTCGAAGCAATGAACTATTATATTCCTTCAAAGTTCGAATGAAGTTTTCTGAATAGCTGATGTGCAGAGGAAAGTAAACCCCTAAACTTGAAGGAGATTAGCAGGCTAGTAAGAAAAATAGAAAACACAGCATTTGTAAATCATTCAATTTTTAGATAAGTAAAATAATATAATCCCTAGGTGCTTTACGAAACATGTTTGGAAGGGAATTTCACTCAACAGAGCATATAATTACATAAATCAGGAACTCATAATACATGAGTAGTTTAGCTAAAAGGTGGATTCTAGGTTGCCAAAAATCTAAAATTATATTGACAACTCATGTCTATATGATTTGGACTTTGCAAGTCCATATGTCTACCAAAGATATCTTCATTTAATTTTACGCACATTTTTTATGTTTCATGAGTCTTTCTTTTTTCTCTTTTTCCTATGTATTTTATAAATAAATATATTTGTTTGACAAATTGTAGATAATGAGACAACCTGATCCTCATGTATCAGTTGTAACAAAGTTATGAATGGGAGCTTGTGAGACTATCAACTGCGAGAAAAAGTGTTGTGTCTTAAGAAGCGATAGTGATGTCTTGGATCTTATATCAAGACATATCTTTGCACAACATAACAAGGCCACATATATTATTTTTCAAATTTTGTTACGTTCTGCTGAAAACACCATGAACAATAAGAGAGAATTCACAACAAAAATTCCAATCCACAGAAACTACATAACTAATTTTCAAAGTCTGAAAATACTACTAAAATTCTCATTCAATAAATATTGACATATTTGTTCCCAATTTTTTTTAAAAAAAGTACTACAGAATAGCAAAACAAAGAAATCGAAAGAAATGACCTCAAGAAAATAATAAACACCAACAACAACACAATCACTCTCGTCAACTAAAAATAACCTAAAGAATTCAAGTTCAAGAAGGAATATTTCCACAGAAAAGAGGCTTGCACTGAAAACATGAAATAGAATCAGCGGTACAATACTTTTAATCGAGTTCTTTTCAATTAGAAAAGTAACAGAGACAAAAGAATAAAAACAAAATGTACTACAGTAGAAAATTTATTTAAGAGAAACTAACGACTATTAGTTTTAGCAGGAACCTAATAACACAGAACAACTTCCCTAACTTGTTTTAGTTCGCATATGCAAATAAATATTGGAATTCGCATAGCAAGGGGCCTTTGGAATCGTATCCTCTCATAATTCTTGACGATCATACTAAGGTATCTACTAAGATAAACTAATATCATGTGGTTAAAGCTAATCATGTGGTTAAAGCTAAAGTTGTTTCAGCTAAACTAACACAAAGTACATATTAACTTGCTTGTAAATTTGTAACGTCGAAGCAGAAAAAGAGCTTGAATAAGCAACATATCGTCTTTGTTAGTTCATTCTTCCTAGTTGCTATTGATGAATCTCACAATCAAGCGAGATTGTGCCATTCACTTGAGAACCCAAAAAGATGTATTGTTTTAGTAATAAAAAATCTCGAAAAAGGAAGATATTTCCTGTTATTGGACAACATAGGAACAATCAAGATTGTGAGGAAAGAAGCAAATATATTATATTTCAGTCGTATCCACTCAAATGTCAAGAATATTATATTTCAATTGTTTCCAACCGAGTCATGTGTCAAGAATTCAATGCATATGATGGATGCAGGAACACGTGGTTATATCTTGAAAAAACATGTATCAGTCCAAGTAAGTTGAGAAAATTGAAGGAAATGTATCCTTTAAGTTTGGAATTAACTATTGGTAACTATTTTGATCAAGAAAAGGTCAAACACACTTAACTATTAAATTAAGTTAATTGTGGACTCAATTAACATTTTCAAAACTTATAATCTTTTTAGAAATACAAAACAATCCACCCACTAAATAAACAAACTTTCCACTCCCTCTCTCAAACATTCTCCTCTCTCTCACAGAAGAAAACGTTCTCCTCTCTCAAAAATTCAAATTGCTTCAATCGGGACAATCAATTTCTCCGGTAACTTTCAACTTTCGACGGCAATAACGATTTGTAGGTAAAGCTTTATTTTTTTGAAACAAATTAGGGCTTTTTAGTTGTTTTTTTTTTAAAGAAATACTGCAAAGAGACTATTCTGAGGGAGGTTAGAATTTGCATATACTCTTCCCTCAAGCGCTGCCCAGATTTTGTGCGATTCAGGTTGAGATATTGAAGTTTTTGCTTGTTTAGGTGAGATGGGGGAAGAAAAGGGGTTTGCCCAATTGGGTTCCTAATGGGTCGACAGGTCGACATGTTCTGCAGGAATTTTTGAAAAAGAGTTCCTGGGTTTATATCTAATTTTGAAAAGGTTTGCCCAATTGGGTTCTTGGAAATCTAAATTCTCTATAATTTGTTATCTCACTAATCTTTTGCCCTTTTTTT
>NW_006239362.1:233864-234475 GCF_000226075.1 Solanum tuberosum
CTTGCTCATGATTTGGATGCATTCAACAATTACCCATGGGGTAATGAAATCTATTTCTTGATTGTCGAATATTTGTTGTCAAAGTTATCATCGAAGACGAACAATTTATATGGCTTTCCTTGGGCTTTCATGGTAAACTTCACCTCTAATTTTAGTATTTTATTTATTTGTATTATTGAATAATTATTTTAAATTTTTATTTTCATCATCTTTATATTTTTAGGCTTGGACATTTGAAGCAATACCTTACCTCAGGAAGTTATTCAAGGATTACTCGAAAGAAATTTCTCAACCAAGGATTCTTAGGTGGTTGTTTGCCAAGAACAATCCAAAAATAAATTATGTTGATCTCTTCAATCCTCCTCATGATATAGTAAGTCTTCTATAGAATAATCTTTATTTAAATTAATTGATTATCTAATTTGCTTTTGTTTAGTTTTCTTCCAATAATGACTCATCTATAGTCATCTATTGTAATAAATGGGTCATCTGTTGAAAGAAAACATAAGAGTTTGCTATTGTTTTGCTTTCGTCCAACAGATGACTAATCTGTTGCAATAGATGAGTCATTTGTTGGACGAAAACTTAATCATTTGCTACTGATTTACTTA
>NW_006239362.1:234533-235897 GCF_000226075.1 Solanum tuberosum
TCCAACAAATGACCTCTTTGTTGCAATAAATAAGTCATTTGTTGGACGAAATCTCAATCGTTTGCTGTTGTTTTGCTAATGATAGATCTATTGCAACAGATGGCCTCTGTTGCAAGAAAATTGATAATTTGTTGTTGTTTAGCTTACTTCCAATGGATGGTCCATCTACTGCAACAGATGTGTCATCTGTTGGAAGAAAACTTGATAATTTGCTACTTTTTAGCTTTCTTCCAATAGATGGTTCATCTGTTGCAATAGATAGGTCATCTGTTAGTAATATAATTTTACAATAAATATTTTATTTATTATAATTTATAGATTAGTTTTAATATAAATTACTTTTGTTTACTGATTGTACATCTCTGGCTTGTCCCCACAGAGCAAGAGTTGCAAATGCCATTCTTTTTAACTCTAGGAATCATTAACACAAAATCAGACCCTACACTGGATCTGACAAAAAAAGAATTGGCTGGAGCAACAACCATCAAAACGGAAGCACTTATTGTTCCTGGTGATGCTGATGATGTTGCAATAAATGTTGGTGATGATGCTGATGTTAATGTTGGTGTTGATATTGGTGATGTTGGTGCTAAAAGTGGTGGTGAGCATGTTAATAATGTTGGTGGTATGTATATGGTGGATTCACCTCTTTCAGTTGGTGGTATATATTTAGTTAATCATATTTTGTAATTGCCAATGATAATATTTTATATTTAATAGATGTTCAGTTATTTTACCATGAATTTCATTTTATTCTTAGATTTGTAAAATGTTAAATTATACTATTAAAAATAGACATATGTTGCAACAAGTTATGAGTTACTTATTGCAACAGATGACATATATATAGAGTCGGTTCAAACATATATGATCATACGTTGTAACAGATGAATCATACATTGCAACAGATGAGCATATATGGGTCATCTATTGAAACAAATAATACATATTAGACATTTATTGTAATAGATTTCTATATTTGTTGCAACAGATGATCACATTTATTTGATTATTTTCAACAGATTGATTATCTATTGCAACAGATAATGCATTGAGATTATAATTAAACTTATAATTGAAAGGTAATTATAATTAAATAACTTTATTTATCACTAATTATGGGCTAATGAAGCATTCCATATCAAAATAATCAACTGATCACTTTATTTAAGACGAATACAGTTAGTTAATCATGTAATTACTCTACAATATATTAAAAATGTAATTGAACTTATTAAATAAGGTAATTATAATTAAATAACTTTATTTATCACTAATTATGGGCTAATGAAGCATTTCATATCAAAATAATCAATTGATCACTTTATTTAAGACGAATACAGTTAGTTGATCATGTAATTACT
>NW_006239362.1:237098-237206 GCF_000226075.1 Solanum tuberosum
CTGACTCTGACATGTCACCATCCTTCCAACCAGAGGCGGATTTATTAAGGCATGTGGGGGTGCCACGCCACCCCCGAACTTCGACGGAAACTCTATATATACATAGGT
>NW_006239362.1:237319-270407 GCF_000226075.1 Solanum tuberosum
GACTTGTGCATGTAACTGATGACAAGATCATTTGGTTGACAATTTAGTCCACAATAACTAATGATTGAGTTCACAAAATCATTATATAAAATATCCCTTTGGACGGTCATCAATACTGACTCTGACATGTCACCATCCTTCCAACGCCAAATAAATCGATTGTTCTTCTCAATCCATTCACCATAACAATCAACAACTATTGTTATTGATTCTTCCATTAGTGGTACCTAAAGGAATTTATTAAAAATACTTAATAATGATTGTATAGTAAAGTTGAGTGGTTATATACAGTTAAAAATCATATGCACAATCATTGTCCCAACAAGTCAATCATCTATTGCAACAAGTATGTCATCCGTTGCAGCAGATGACTCACTTGTTGCAACTGATGATTCACTTGTTGAATACATGTCCAGAACCAGAAGCTTATCCAATATGTAAGTCAATTATTGTAACATATGAGTCATCTGTTGCAACAGGTAATTGATCTGTTGTAGCATGTAATTAATCTGTTGCAATATATGACTTACCTGTTTGAACAAATTTCTAGTTTTGTCCTAGTTTGGCCTGCTACTATAACATGTATTCAACGGGTAAGTCATCTGTTGCAACAGATGAGTCGTCTGATGCAGCAAATGACTCATATATTGCAATAAATGACTTATCTGTTATGACAATCTTCTGGTTCTTTCCCAACTTGGCCTAATACTGTAATATGTATCCAACAGATAAGCCATATGTTGCAACAAATGAGTCATCTGGTGCAGTAGATGACTCATTGGTTGATAAATGACTTATCTGTTAGGACAAGCTATTGGTTCAGTCCCAGCTTGACATGCAAAATATGAAATTTTTTTGAAGAAACATTAGAGTAAAAATCATTAGTTTACTTACCAAAATCACCTATGATGTAATATGCCCAATGATATATTAATGAAAATTGGTCTGAAAGCTGCAGTACAATGTAAATATCAACTGAAAAAGAAAAAAATGATGAACAACCAGAAGAAAATGGTGATGAACAAGAAGAACGATGATGGAGAAGAAGAATGAAGAAGAAGAGCAACAACAATGACCCCCAACAATGGAAGAATAAGCAAGAGAGAAAAAAGGAAAAAGTGAGCAGTTGGTACCCTTTTTTTCGCTCAATTTCTTATTATTTAGGGTTTTATATATGATGGACTAAAGTGTAAAATAAAAAAACTTAGGGATGAAAAATTCAACCCCTTAATTCTTAATTTAAAAATTGTCACCCCTATTCAATACTTAAGACTTGAGTCACCAATCCCTAATTTTGAAACTTTTCTATAACCCTTAATTCATTGTCCCAAGTAAGTTGAACCAAGAGAAGTGTGTACATTTTGCTAGAAGATAGAAAATATTGTTTGCTCATGAAGGTGTCGGGAACATTCTGATTTTACATCCCAACTTCGTCACTAACCAACGTACCATGGGGACGTTACAGGGGGCAATGCAACCAGAGTAACCCAAATGATGACATCAAGCTTTCCACAAATATAATACAGAAAAAAATCTCAAAAAACAAACAAACTCATGTTGCTCTAAAATAATCACATTTCAAAATCATAGAGTCATAACACTACAATATCCTAGAATATCACTTTAAGCTATCCACAGAGACAATACAGATAAAAAGCCTAAACTCAATTGCTCTATAAAATGATCAAATTTCAAAATCATAAAGAGCGATGGCATAACAGTATCCTAGAAGATCACGCTAAGTTATCCACGAAGACAACACATATAAACAACCTCAAAAAAAACTCAGGCTACTCTATAATAATCAAATTACAAAATCACGAAGAGTGCTAGCTATACAATATAGTCAGCGTAAGTTTCTCTTAAGTGTATGAACTTTATTTTTGATGACAAGGAAAACCCGCAGACGTTACCCTTTGGGTGCGCACAGGGTAAAACCCCCGCTGCTATACAATAACTCGCAAACCACATAGGAGAGACAACCCGCACTAGGCAAGCTTGGTGCGACGAGCTCGACCCAGAAGGTAAACCCCTTGCTTTCGCTGGCAAGGAGTTTCAAACTTGAGACCTCCAACATTAAAGTCCCAAGCCCAAACCACCGAAGGATTAAGTGTATGAACTTTTTAATTTCTGCAAATCGCATGTTTATTTGAAGAGGGTGAATCATTCAAATAGAAGAAAGTATATAGTTGAAGCATTAAAGCAACAATTGGTTATTCATTATTTTTGACGTGTTTGTCAGGACATGGTTGAACGAATCTTTACCAAGTCATCGACCTTCGGATCACCTAATACGATCTATTCTAATTCAATTCGAACTTCGAAAAAGCATAATAATGAACTAATCCAAATAGAGGTCAAAAGACTAAGATGAAACTTATTAATGTAAGCTTAATATGAGATCACCTGTTGAGACAAACTCAATTTTCAGTTAGTGCTTTGCCTCTTTCCTTGCAGATTGAAAAACCTTTTAGCAGCAAAATAGAAGGTTTGACATTGCATTTGCAGATATAGTTGAATTGTATCTGCAAAAGTGAAGCAACATATTGTTATACACTTTCACAGTCTTTACTAACTTATTGACATGGAATGATGATTGATAGATCCATCGCAGTACCAGTACAATTCCAAATTAAAGAATTAAAGGCAGCAATGTATTTTCTTGAGCCTTGAATTTGTCATATTCTCTGTAGCCTTTTTCATTTTGAATATGTATCCTCAATTATTCACAGAGGGACCAGAAGCAGTCACAATTTTCTTGCAAATGGGATGTAACATTTAGTAGCTTAGATAGTTGTATCTCATATAAAAGATCACTCAACAGGCTGAAAATAAAAGAAACAGAGTTCATACCAGACCATTTTTTCTAACGAAGCAGGCTCATAGTACTTATTATTCACCTTGCCAGGAATGGATATAAACCTGAAATGAAAAATTAAAACAATCAATGTAATGTGGTTTTTCTATAAACCTTACTAACTTTCCTTCCTTTCCATTAATTTTATAAACTTCTAACGCTAAGTAAAAGAGCAGGAGACCAGGTAAAGGACTTACTTTGTCATACTCTCAATCCTTGCTTTTACTTTCTTACACAATCAAAAATAAAGAGGTGTGTATAGATTTTAAACAGGCACCAAATCCTTCCGCTAATGTCTAAGCTCTCTGTAATGACATGCATACATTCAAATTGAAATACTCTGAATTCTAATAGCATGTATACACCCTGACTTCTTTATTATTTATAATGCTGAATTCTGAAATCTGATCCACAAATTTATTCTCTCTTAACTTTGAGGATATCCTATCACCCCACAAAAGTATTGAATATTTTTGTAAAAGGACCATTTTGACCCATTTTCTCATTATGTTTGTGAACACGCACATGATGCGCATGAAGGTCCATTTTTAATGCCAAAAACCAATTAAAAATTGCTACATTTAAGTTATTTTCTTTATTAATTATTTACTCCATTCAAATTCATCATCTTCCCCAACAAAAGAGTCATAGGTACTCTATGATGAACTGATGAAATCAACTCAATAAGGTAGGAATTCGTTTTAATTTCCAATCGAAAAAGCTAATTTAAAGTTGTCAGAGGTTTCATTTCTTCTTAATTTCATTTAGTTTTGAGAACCCAAAAATTAAACCCAAAGTTGTCCATTGAAGCTCGGGTTTTATCAATCCATGGTTTGAAAACAAGCCCAATCGCCAGCCACTCAAAAGACATGGCTCCAAATACCACTACTATCGATTTCAACGAATTATTCTTCGCCATTGAAACCACAAGCAGCTTTTCTGATATACATGTTGATGAGGGTTTTAGTTTGTAGCTGAAACGATTTGTTATTGTTACTATTCTAACCTGTTAATCTTCAATTCATTGTTTACTCCGCTAGTTCTCCAAGAAATTTGACCAACAAACATCAAAATTGTAGGAGATGATCTTCAACAATGCTTATGATTTAGGAAAATGATGAGAGAAACTAAGAAATGAAAAATGGAGAACAAGAGTTTTCTTTTTTGAAACGATTTGGATCGGGTCGGGTCGGGTCGGATTTGAAGAAATTAATTTAAATTAAATTAATAAAAAAAGTGAGCATCACGCGCCTGTTCACAGTAGAGAAAATGGGTCAAAATGGTCCTTTTACAAAGATATTCAATACTTTTGTGGGGTAATAGGACGCCCTCTAAGTTAAGGTGTCTTTATGAAAATTCGAAATAACTTCAATTGTGCTTTTATGTCTTTTCTCTTTTAAATTTTCATAATTGATAATAAAAATTACTGTAATTTTAATGTTAGCCATAAGATCACTAAAAATGACATCTAAAATATGAAATAGAAAATAAGTACTACATAACTATCTATAAATACACAATAAAAGAAGGGAAAAAAAAAGTTGATTTAGGCATACTACCAAACACCCTCAGTACATTAAAGGGCAAACATAATATTGACATGCATGTGCAAAATTTTACACCAACTTCATCACCAAAGAACCCATCTAACATAAGAGTATTTTTCTACACAATTTTGTTACTGATTCACCCAATTTTCGTTACACATTCACTAAATTCCATTACCAATAAATCAGTGAAACGGGCAAAGAAGGAATGGAGAAAGAATCCACCAAAAATAAGAAAACGAAAAAACAGAAATACAATGACAAAGAAGAAGAAGAAGAAACAGAAATGCATGAAAGAAGGTGAAAAAACTCACATTATAGAGGAAACAAAGATGGAGATTCAGATTTGCTTCAAATGAGACCTTTTGAGCATAAGCAGCAATTTGTGTTGCGTTGTACTTCCACGTGTTGAAGAGCCAACCAACTTGGGCCAGAAACAAAGTTATTTTTTTTTAATAACTATCTAAAATTTTATTTTATTTTATAGTTTTTTTAGTTAATATACCCTTCGTTTCTTTTTAATTGTCAAATTTTAACTTTGTATACCTATTAAAAAAATAATTATTGATATAGTGAATTTATCATTTTATCTATTTTAATTGATATATAGAGTTTTAAACATATTTACTCACTAGATTTTTCAAAGACATTAACTCAATGTTAATAATTTGAGAATATAATAGAAAGAAATAAATTGAAATTTGTCAAAAATTAACAAGTAAAAATGAAAAATCAAATTAGAAAATATTTGACAAGTAAATAGGAACAGATGGAGTAGTTAAAAATCACCTTAAATTTGACACACTTTATTAAATACACACCTAAGCTATGAGAAATCTTAATTACCACCTCAAACATTAATTTTGGACTATTTACCCCTAAATTATGAGAAGTCTTAATTACCCCCACAAACATAAATTTTTAAATCTATTTACCTCCCTAATATGTCACATGGCACAAAACAATTATTTCATCTCAATTTATATGACTCACTTTTGCTTTTAGTCAATCGCAAAAAAATGTCATAGAATATTCTTTTTCATGTAGCAACCCATTAGCATATATGATGTAGTCATAAAAAAGTTTGAGAAATTATTTTTCAATAGATTTTTAAATTTCTTAAGCTAATTATTTATACATAGATAGATTGATCAAATCATATTAAATACATTTTTAAGCAAAACAAATCATATAAAAAATATTATGCATCTTTAGCATACTTTTCTTTGTTGTCTGATTTGTTAGTTCTCAAGATTTACCGTAATTAGCTTCTGAAAGATGCCTTGTTAATTCGATCTCAACACACACAAAAAATCCGAATTTTACCTCTAAAAATATTCTTTTTTTCTTACTTTTCTTTTACTCTCTTTTCTTGGCCCTAGAAAGTTGCTTTACTTTATGGGTGCGTTGCCTCACTCAGAGAGCGGCACTATTACTTATGGGACAAAAAGAATTCAATAAAAGTTGTTCTTTAATTACAAAATGATACTATTACTTCTCTATGTACCTGTCTGCAGGCTTATGGGAGTCCGTTCGGATTCTTGTTTGTTTGTGCATGAGTGTACCTAGCGGGTCTTATAGGGGGCTAGCTGGGTTTAGGTTAAATATCCTTAGACTATCTCTCTGAATGTTCTGCTCTTATTTCTGTTGACCTGTGTTCATGTTTGATTCTATCTTTTTCGTATGTTTCTACCATTCTTGCTTAGTCGGCCTATGATGCCTACTGGATACCTGTTGCTTTGGAACTCATGTTTTGGTTTATACCTTTGTATTAATTTTTGTACATAATGTTATATTCAATATATATCTCAAATTTTTATTTCTCTTACATTCAATTGAAAAAAAAAAGATTTTTGTTTGAAAATTTTAAAGTTTGGGTGATCCACCTTTCAATGTAACTCATTGATTTTTTTATTTTTGTTACTTGTTCTATAAAATAATAAAAAATATTTTTGTTAAGTTTGGGTGGTCAGCCCTTTAATGTGACTTGTTGATTTTTTATTTTATTCACTTTTTCTTTAAATCACAAAAGAGATTTTTTTGTTAAATTTTGGGTTGTCCGCTCTTCAATGTGATTCATTGGTTTTCATTTTGATTATTTTTTCTTTCAAAAATTATTTGTTGTTCAAAATATATGTTTTATGTCATATCTGAACAAACTACCCAAATTGATTCTCATCTCAATGAGATACATAGGCAGTTCTTTCAGGGTTCGGTATTCTTTATTTTATTTTTCTTTTTAAAAGTTATATTTTAAAATTAATCTTTTTGACTTGGTTGGTGCCAACACAATTAGAGTATGCATATGAAAAAATCCTTTCCCGTGAAGGTTTTGGGATATGTGACCAGATGCTTCCTCCAGATCTAACGTCTCTATCAACAAAATTCTCTTTTCCGGTGATACAATAGAGAAAAATTGACTTCTTGTTAAACCATAGATTCTTTTGGTACCTCTCATTCATACTTTTGCTACACCTGAAAATATTCTCTTGCATGCATTCAAGATAATTACAAAACCAGATTCATTGTTTCATGTTCATTTTGTAGTGAACTTTTGATTAAATTCAATTGTGTTGCTTTGTTTGATCTAGAACTTGGCTTAAATGTTGTTGAGGCGAGATTTTGAGTAACGTTTGATTTGGAAAATGATTGTAGGCTTTCTTTGACCCATTTGAGCCTTTCAAAGCCCACCAAATGACATCAATCCTTGGTATGCTTCCTCTTTGAGCCTAAAGCCTTTTCTTTGGACAATCACATTTTTAGCCTATACCCTTTTGACCTCTCATGACGCAACATTCTTGAGCGCACTAACACATGCAAGTTACAAAAGAAGATTCAAAGTTCAAATATGTCAAACACAAAAGTTATTAAAGTCCCTGAAGGAAACAACCTCAAAAGAAAGAAGAAATAGTTGAAAATTCCTTACAAGTTCAAATAAGTCAAATTTCAATAAATGAAGAACAATACTCCAAAAAATTAGGAGAAACTTCAAAATATGAAGAGAAGGAAAAAAAAAGCTAAGACAAGCAAAGCTTCAAAAGAAGTCAAAAAGTGTAAAAACAAGGGACGATAAAGAGGATCAAATTCTAAAAGCGTAATAAAAGTTGAAAGCACAAAGTCAGTGCAATATTCAAGAAAGAATTCAGTCATTTTTTTCCAAATAATATCCTACCCATCTCTAAGCCTACATTACTAGCCAATAACAAGTCTTACATGATCTCATTTCAAATGTTCTCACATTAGTGGAGATTTACAAGAAGGTCAAGCCTATGGTATCACAATTGCATGCATTGAACATTTTTCTGAGTGGGTGAATTTTGCAAAATGTCATCAAACCAAAACACTTTAAATGTGTGCGAATTGAGACTTTATTTATGGTGAGGGCACTTGAAACAAAATATTTGGTCTAGTTCAAAGCTTTATTTGTAGCAAGATGAACAAATCTTGTCATTACTTGAGTACATTTGAATCCATAGAAATTACCTCGAAGTTAATCTCAGTTGAATTGTGAGAAATTTCTATGCAAAACTATTGTTGGCGCTAACGAAGTTAAAATATGTTTTATTATTCAAAAAATAATAATAAACGGGCTGACACCCAGTTCTCAATACTTATCCAAAGTAACTTTGTGGACTGTTTCATTGTTGATATTATATTTTTTTATCGTTATACATTTCAAAATGACATTATTTTAAATTTAGGTCATCATACCTTTCAAAATGTCATATTTAAAAAATATTAATTTGTTATCTCAAATGAAATGATGTTTTTTTAAAAGAAAAAATTGCTTTGTCATGCCGCTCAAAATGACACTTTTATTTTGTTATTCCATTCAAATTGTTTTTTAATTCTTTTTTGGTATGATGTTATTATGTTCAAAATGTTGCATTGGGTCGTCACCTCGTTCCTTGTTCATGTTCAGAACCTTTCATTGTTAAACATTCTGATATTTGGGGTCCAAGAACGGTCCCCTCTATTTCAAAAGCTCGATATTTTATCGATTAATGTACTAGAGTGACATGGGTGTCTTTACTTTACAAGAAGAGTGATGCATGTAAAACATTTAAGAAATTTTACAATATGGTGCATACTCAATACCAAAGAAAATTTTGAATTTGGCAGTCTAACAATGCTAGGGAGTTTGTTGATGGTTGGTTCAGAGAATACCTTAGTCAATTAGGGATACAACATCATACTTCCTGCACATATACACCGCAACAAAATGGTTTGGCAAAAAGAAAGAATAGACAAATTTTGAAAGTAGTTTGTGCCTCTCTTTTTTGTATGAACATGTCTCACTTTTATTGGGGGGAGGCAGTAAAGTCGGTTATTTATCTTATCAATCAAGCTCCTTCTTGAGTCATTGACTTCCAAACTCCTCAACAAAATTAAAGTCATTTTGCACAATAGCACATCTGACGAACCTTGAACCTCGAGTTTTTGGATGTACAGTTTATGTCCATATTCCAAAAGTCTTAAGAGGTAAATTGGATCCCTATGTAAAAAGATGTGTGTTTGTTGGCTATTCAAATTTTCAGAAGGGTTATAGGTGCTATGATCCTTAAAATAAGAAGTTGTATGTTCCATTATATGTCTCCTTTCATGAGAACGAACCTTATAATGGAAGGGGAGTTTCCAATTCAACTCTTTATGGGGATAATGCGAGTGAAGCACTTGAGCCAAACGAGAAAGATACTAGAGTTCCACTGGACCAAGTTGTGTTCTTAGACTTGGAAGAATTGCAAGGAAGATTGAGTAAGAATACACATTCAATTAAAGAGATTCCCTCTGATCAGCCTATTGAGTCTCTAGCTTTCCCAAATTTATCTGAGAGTGTTGAAGTATCAATGAGTAATTATGATGTTGTAGAAGACCCCATATTAACACCATCAACTAAAGAGGCCTCACAGAATGTTCAGGAAGATATTGCACCTCAAGTAATTCTCAATACCTCTCCTTCTCAATTACCACCACGATTAAATAGGTGTCCCTAGAAAACAATATGAACCTGATCTTAGAACCAAGGCCAAATATCCAATTAATTACTATATCTCAAGTCATAGATTATTGGATTCATACGCTTTAATTGTTAATCAATTATCCAAAGTATCTATTACTAGTAGTGTGCTGAAGGCATTAACAGATCAAAAATGGACAAAGGCAATGAATGGAGAGATAGAAGCCTTGCAAAGAAACTCAACTTGGGAGTTGGTTCCGCTGCGAAGAGAAAAAAAGACAACTGGTTGTAAATGGGTATATACTGTGAAACTTAAAAGTAGATAGAAGCATTGATAGATACAAGGCGAGACTAGTCACGAAGGGTTATGCTCAGAAGCAAGGAATCGATTATCAAGAAACTTTTGCACCAGTAGCCAAGCTCAATACTATATGTATTCTTATATCTATTGTAGTAATTAGAGATTGCCTTTTACGGTAATTTGTAAAAAAATGCCTTTCTGAATGGTGACTTGGAAAAGAAGTATACATGAAATTTCCACCAGAAATTAAACAATGTCCAATGCATAAAGGAAAAATATGCAAACTGAAAAAATCACTTTACGAGCTAAAACAGTCACCCAGAGCTTGGTTTGGGAGGTTTGCGTTAGATATGAAGTCTGTTGGTTACTTGCAAAGTAACTCCAACCATACTTTGTTTATTAAACAAAATGGGGGGAAGGTAACAACATTGATTATATATGTTGATGATATGGTATTAACTGGTGATCATGACCCCGAAGAAATGAAGAAACTACAACAATACTTAGCCACCAAGTTTGAAATGAAAGACTTAGGACAATTGCGATATTTTCTAGGTATTGAGGTGTCAAGGCCAAGACAAGGGATCTTTTCTTCCCAGCAGAACTATGTATTGGATTTATTGATAGAATTTAGAACGCTTGATTGCAAACTAGCTGAAACACCGATGGAGATGAACCTGCAACTTGGAATTTCTTCTGTGCAATAATTAGCAGACAAAGTTTGTTATCAATGGCTAGTTAGGAAGTTGATCTATCTAACTCACACGAAATCGGATATTGCATATGCGATAAGTGGGGCGAGCCAGTTTATGCAAGATCCAAGTACAGTCCACATGAATACAGTCCACATGATCCTAAGGTATTTGAAAAATGCTCCTAGAAAATGGTTGATGTATTCAAAGAATGAAGCACCAACTATTGAAGGCTACACCGATACTGACTGGGATGGAGATCGCTCAACCAGGAGATTGACTTTAGGTTACTTCACATTTGTTGAAGGTAATCTTGTTACCTGGAGAAGTAAGAAACAAAATATTGTTTCTCAATCAAGTGCAGAAGCAGAATTTCGAGGTATAACGCATGGTTTACGTGAGATATTATGGATCCAAAGAGTTCTGCGTGATCTTGGAGTTGAAAGTTCTGGACATATGAAGTTGTTTTGTGATAATAAATAGCATAAAACTCAGTGCAACATGATCGTACTAAACATGTCAAAGTAGATTGTCATTTCATTAGAGAAAAACTTGATCAAAAGATCATGCAGTTTTCATATGTAAAGTCTATAAATTAACTCGTACATGTCCTCACAAAGGCAGTACCAGTAAAAATATTTCATGAAGTGATTGACAAGTTGGGCATGATAGATATCTATGCACCAACTTAAGGGGGACTGTTGACGATAAGAGATCTGATTCAAATCCCATGATTTGAAACAAAATATTGTTTCTCGATCAAGTGCAGAAGCAGAATTTTGAGGTATAACGCATGGTTTACGTGAGCTATTATGGATTCAAAGAGTTCTGCGTGATCTTGGAGTTGAAAGTTCTGGACATATGAAGTTGTTTTGTGATAATAAATAGCATAAAACTCAGTGCAACATGATCGTACTAAACATGTCGAAGTAGATTGTCATTTCATTAGAGAAAAACTTGATCAAAAGATCATCCAATTTTCATATGTAAAGTCTATGAATTAACTCGTAGATGTCCTCACAAAGGCAGTACCAGGAAAAATATTTCATGAAGCAATTGACAAGTTGGGCATGATAGATATCTATGCACCAACTTAAGGGGGACTGTTGACGATAAGAGATCTGATTCAAATCCCATGATTATAGGAGATCGTAACTCTAGGAAATTTTATTATAGTAATATTTATTTATTGCCTCTTATATGTACATTGCTTAAAATAGAATTCTACCTAAAATAGAATTCTAGGTTTTCTCTTTATTGTATATAAATACACATATAGTACAATGAATAGAAGAAGCGAACAATAATTTTCTTTATGTAAGCCTGCGGCTTTGTTCAACAAAGAGAGACCAGAAATTACATAGAAAAATATTTGATTAAAAAAATACGATGGTCAGAATAGCTTCAGTTCAAAAGTGACTAAGGAGAAGGACATAAGCAAGCTACAAGCCTTAGATTGTCTCTATTACAAATATAAAATATTTGAATGAGTTGATAAATGAATTATTAAATCTTACAATACCCTAGGAAAATAAGTAGACTTCTTTAATTTTATATTATTTTTTTATCAAATATAAAATATGATTGGGTTAAAGGGTAAATAAATGTATTATTAAAAAAAAAAGCTTTAAAGAAATATACCAAGTGACATAGGGTATAAAATAAATTTCAGGTTCGGCTCATTAATAATCAATTAAATTAATTATTTAAAGAGATATCATTAATTAAATAATCGTAGTTAAAGAAATAATTCAAAATTTTCATTTCAAATTTACGGGAAGATTTTTTATATAAAAAAATAGTTCTAGTGCTCGACCTAACGGGTTTGTTACACTTTCTTCTTTGCATGACCTTAGATCAGGGCCGACTCTATGCTTAGTTGAATAAGGCATTCGCTTTAGGCCCCCAATTTTAGGGAGGCCTCAATTTTTTACCCCGAATAAATTATGTGTTATTTTTTTTATAGAAAAATTGATAGAAAGGATATATATATATTTTTTTAAAATATTATTTTGTTCTCTTTAATCCCATTTCAATATAAGTAATCAAGAAAAATGTTTTATTTTCTTACCCTCTCTACGCTAATACTCACATTATTTATTTATTTTAACTCCTTTTACACTCTCTTCTTTAATTTTTTGATAAGTTAGAGTAATACTATGTCAAAACTATGAATCAATAGTTGAAAAGTGTTGTAAATTCTTTTTCTATTTCTTCTTAGATTTTCAAGCATTACATAATAAAATGTGGGGTGTATAAAATTATCAATTTCTTGAATCAAATTGTATGGTTCAAGAGTAATACTTGTTCGCTTCTCTTTCTGTTCCTCCTTCCTGCTTTAGTTTCTTCATAATGCAGTAGCGATGAAGATTCGGAAGATTGGAACAAAACGGAAGCATTGAAGTACAAATTGGTAGCACTCAGCTTTGATTTTAATTGCCGGCGTATCGATTACAGCTTTTCGTCCTGAAAATAGTATGTTTTTCCTAATTAAGGCTTTTGCGGCTGTCGTCGTCCATCGGAGGGTTATGAGGAATTCGATTTAATTACCTCGTCGGAGAGTTGGTATGTATATGTCACAAAAAAATAATACTCTAATCAAAGAATTGCACATCCTCTAAAAACATCAATTTCTCTATATAATTCCAACATTCTTTATTCTTTAAAGCAAAAATAAAGAACCTTTAAGATTAAGATTAATTTTGTCCCATATTTAATCATGGGTATGAATTAATCAAGATTACAAAAATGATGAAATTATTACTATACTATGCTTTATTTTAGGCCCACTTAGCCAAAAGTGACATACAACCGGCCCCAAAAAGAAGAAATATATTAGCTCCCATCAAAAGTTTAGGACTATCTTGCATTCTAGTGCTCATAAAATCTGCTGCAAGTAAATCCACTAAAGCCATGTAAATCAAAATTCCAGCAGCAGCAGAATTGAAAATGCCTTCAACCATGAGTGCAGTTGGACTTGTTTCACTATACACTGTTGATATTCCAAAACCAATTGCAATTCCAATTGGTGTTGTTAGGGAGAAGAAAATTGACATCAATGCAGCTTTTTTAATCTTGAATTTCGCCTGTTGATACAGTAAACTAAAAAGTTAGAGAAATAATATAAAAAGTCAGCGAAAACTTGACTAAACAGACTATTAAGATAATATACCTCAGCTATGCAGCCACCTAAACCCATGCCTTCAAACAGTTGATGGAAAGTTAATGCAGCTACAAGGGGCTTAATTGTCTTAGGAGATTCTGAGGCACCTAAAGAAACACCAATTATTACTGAATGCACCAAAATTCCCAATTCCAATACCTGTTTCACATCAATAAAAAATCAAATTTTATAATTATTGATGATGAGAATCCACCTTTTGCCACTTGAATTACATATTCCTTTCAGATAACTTGTAAATTCTATCTCCACTTTCAATAACACATATAGGGAAATTTGCAGTTTTAGTCCCTTAAATATGGACAAATTCTAATATTACTATCTTTACCTTTTTTTTTTCTCCGAAACAGAATATTATTACTATCTTTAACCATATTATGTTAACTTTGTACTACTATTAATCTATTTTGGAGTATAAAGTTCTAACAATAATTTTAAACACATATCACGAAAAGTTCAAAAGTAGATTCACATATCCCAAACTGCCTTAATCATTTTTGGTTAAAACATTGTTTTGTATCTCAAAATTAAACAAAAAATATTTTACTTCATTAGGAAAAACTTTGTCAATCATGGAAATTTATTACATTTAGTTTTAATTAAAACAAAATTGAAATCAACTCTTAACAATAACTAATGAGTCACAAAAAAAAAAAAAAAACTGAAAAGAAGGGTATGTCCAACTAATGAATGAAGTAGTTGAGAAAACATGAATTACACTGTTTTTTCATCGATTTATTCAGTAATAAGTTATTTGGTTCCATGAAATTAATGGAGGTGAGTGAATTATCCGTACCTGTGAGATAACTCTCCGACGAGATAAATCCAATTCATCGGTACCCTCCGATGACGACAACATAACAGAGCCATGAGCATGTCCATGAGTTGAATGCGTATGCACATGTACCTCTTTTTCTTCATCACTATTCACAGGCTTTTGTTTCGTAAGATTCGATTTCTTATAAAAACTGGTCGCCAATAAATCCACCATCATCGTTCCGATAGCGGAAATCATAGCAATAAGTCCAGCAAAGGGAAAATCTCCCCATGGTTTTTCCGGAAGACAAGGACTAGACAAGCTCTCGAATGCATCCGGAAGTATATGAACAAATCCGGTAGCCAAAATCACTCCGGCCGCAAAAGCCTTAATTAGGACAAACACATTGTTTTCGGGGCGAAAAGCTGGGATTATTTTACCGAGAATTGGAATCGATACGCCTATAGCACCGGCAATTAAAATCGAAGCGACTGCTACCAATTTATACTTCAACGCTTCGATTCTGTTCCGATCATCGGCATCTTCATCGCAAGTACATTCTGAAGAAACTAAAGCAGGAAGAAAGAACGTCAAAAAGAGAAGAGAAAAAGCAACACGTTTATTCTTCATGTTGATAGAGAAGAGGGAAGTTTTAGAAAATAGTTTTAAGATTTGTGTGTGTATATATTATATATAGAAGAATGAATGAAGTGGGGACCAGAAAACCGCCTGAAAATAAGAGGAAAACAATATGGCGACATCTAAAGCCATGCAGATGAGAAAGTGTAAGTAAAAGTGAAGGTTAGTGGGACAAGTGTAAATTAATTAGGGAGAATGACGACACAATGAGTTGAAAATAAGTAAAATATGAGGAGTGGGGTCAAACTACCATAAAAGTTCCTTGTTATTGTATCCTATTTACGGACTACCTAATTTGTAAACTTTTTCCTATTAAATTCAAACAAGTTAATTAGACGTACATGTATACCCCATATATATATATATATATATATATTATTAAAAAATATTTTCCTTGAGTTAATTAGTTGTCAAATTTTGATTTGGTATAATTATTAAAAAAAATAAAATTGATATAATGAACCTATCACTTTACTCATTGTAATTGATATATAGAGTTTTAAACATATTTACTCACTATATTTTTCAATGACATTAACTTAATGTTAATAAATTGAGGGTATAATAGAAAAAAATATATTAAAATTTGTCAAAAATTGACAAGTAAAAAAGGGAAATCAAATTAGGAAATATTTGACAAGTAAATACGGAATAGTTAAAAATCACCTTAAATTTGACACACTATCAAATACACACCTAAGCTATGAGAAATCTTAATTACCACCTCAAACATGAATTTTGGACTATTTACCCCTAAATTATGAGAAGTCTTAATTACCCCTCAAACATAAATTTTTAAAACTATTTACCTCCCCAATATGCCATATGTCACAAAACAATTACTTCGTCTCAATTTATATGACTCACTTTTCCTTTAAGTCAATCGAAAAAAATGCCATAGAATTATTTTTTTCATGTAGTAACACATTAGCATATGTAATGTAGTCATTAAAAAGTTTGAGAAATTATTTCTCAATAGATTTTCAAATTTCTTAAGCCAATTACTTATATATAGATTAGTTGATCAAATCATATTAAATACATTTTTAAGCAAAACAAATCATATCAAAATATTATGCATCTTTAGCATACTTTTCTTTGTTGTCTGATTTGTTAGTTTTCAAGATTTACCGTAATTAGCTTTTGAAAGATGCCTTGTTAATTCGATCCCAACACACAAAAAAAACAGAATTTTACCTCTATAAATATTTTTTTTTTTTAATATTTCTTTTTCTCTCTTTTCTTGGCCCTAGAAAGTTGCTTTACTTTATGGGTGCGTTGCCTCATTCAGCAGAGCGGCACTATAACTTATGGGACAAAAAGAATTCAATAAAAGTTGTTCTTTAATTACAAAATGCTATTCTTTAGTACTATATTATTGTCCATTTGTGTTATTTAAAGTCGAATTGTAAATAAATTTCCTGTTTTCCAACTCAAACACCATGTTAAAATTTTAAAATAATGATTTAATTATTTTTAAAAAGGCATATGCAAAAGTTGACTTAGCAGTTAAAAAGTGTAATTCTTGTTTAAATTAAGGACAGATTTGACATAGTAATTGTTTATAATAATTGATATGCTTTTCCAAGTAAAGGAAGGATGAGAATGCTCAAACAAAGTTCTTAATTTGACTAAAATTGAAGGACTATACAAATTGTCCTTATTCTCTCACTTTTAGAGCAATCTTTGCGTAATCAATGAGATAAAACGTCTCATCCTACATATTTTTCGTGTTTGGCATTCTACTTCCAATAATACATAAGTAGAGATGAGTATAAAATATCTATTTTTAACTATCAATCAAATTATTGAATTTAAAATTTGAAAATTTCAAACAGAATACTGAACGTCCACCCCTATTAATATAAGGGGTTTCTAGTTCATCATATCTGCATGGGAGGATTTAAAAAGGGTTAAGAGGTGTCACGTGATACTGCTTCATCATAAAAAAATTACTAAAGTAATAATTTGAGTCTTTGTTTAGTGATAATTGTTCTAAGTGTGATACCGAGTTTGTGAGGCTTTGTAAAAATAAGTGGGGTTGGCTTCTTGGAGAGTAGAGTAGTCGATCATAGTTAATCGTTGAACAGTTTATTTGAGTAAACTATTGAGGTGAGGTATTTAGAGTTAGTCCCTTTAATTAGAGAGTTGTAATCTAAAGTTGCTCTTTGAGGTTAGTCAAGTTTGGTGAAATGAGTTGTAGGTCGTGGTTTTTCTTCCCTTGAGCAAGGATGTTTTTCACGTTAAATCTCTATTTCATTTTTTATGTTTTTATTTATGCTAATTCAACAAAAAAACTAGTTCTTATTTCGGTGGTCAAAATTTCTTCAATATTATTTAATAGTAAATAAAACAATCATATTTTTTTCTTGAAAATAATGAAAAGAGGCCAGCGGTCAATTTAAGAATGAAAACAAAATTAGAATATAATGAAATTTTTGGAAGGAATAACTGAGTAAGATGGACATTTATACAAAATTTTATAGTAGAAGAATCTTTAAAGACAAGTTGATCACCATCTCTAGGTTCTCCATTCCATCTATAATTAATTGTATTAAGCACCCTACATAAAACTTTTTGAATATATCACTTTTGACATGGACCACATAAAGTGTTCAACTTGAGAGAATGACTAAGAGATTTGTGCTTTATTTATACGTAAGACCAACAATTTTTAGATTTTAGAAGAGAACAAGATTAGATACCTTGATTGCCCATGTCACAACTAATTTGAGTACTCACCCTTGGTTAAAGACAGGATTCATGATTTAACATTTGTGGTTCTCATTCATATTAAATAAAAAATAAAATATGATGATCAAGGGAGTACCTTGAAAATCTATCGGTTTATTTTTTGACAAAATAAATTTAAGTTATAATATATAAATATGCTATTTAATTTGATTTCAACTTGTATTTACATTGTTCCATTTTGGGTGTGCATAAGTAGACACTTAAACTTGTATAAAATTAAACAAGTAGACACACGTTCTACGTGACATAATACGCACATGACGCTATGTAGAATGCAAATTGGCCAAGTAGGGCGTCACATATGACACATATGTCTACTTGTTCAACTTTATATAAGTTTAAGTGCCTACTTGTACATCCCCAAAGTTAGACGGCGTAAATGCAAGCTGAAGTCAAGTTAAATGATACATTTATCTATTATAATTTATACCTAAAATATTTAAAGAAAACGAATGAGATCATTAGTTTGTGAACATTATTTT
Source organism: Solanum tuberosum (assembly GCF_000226075.1). Taxonomy (NCBI): domain Eukaryota; kingdom Viridiplantae; phylum Streptophyta; class Magnoliopsida; order Solanales; family Solanaceae; genus Solanum; species Solanum tuberosum. Next base: position 255,487 of record NW_006239362.1, read on the forward strand.
TCATTTAGTTTTAATCCTTACCGATTGTGTCCATCCGTTTTTAGAAAAATATATTTGATACCATTATTCCATTTGCTGCAGGATATCATAATTCAAACTTCTCAAATTTACGTAACATATAGATTCCCCAAAAAGAATAAAAGAAAAGAGAGATGAATAAACACCTTAGAATTGTTTCTATCAGCCAAAAGAAAAATCAAGCTTTATTATTCACATGTTAACTACAAGGGAAGTCTCTTTTTACATGTCCACCAAACATAGATTCTTTACAGATATTTTAATGAACATAGACAAAAAAATAATAATGATAATTTCAGAGATCTTCGTTTAAATTTGTTTTTATAACACTAACTTCTATTGTGATTTACGGATAGTTAGATCACCTTAGAGTTTTATGATTTTATTTGACACCTGACATAGGTTTAATTTAGTGGCTAATGTTTAATTAATTAAAATAAAACCCTAATTATGATTAGACTAATTAATTACTTTCATATGTTTCTTGCCAATTTATTTTACAATCCCACCGTTCTAAATCCACATTATATTTTTCCTAATTATAAATTAAAAATTTCTCTCTACCTTGAGTTAATTTCCTAAATATATGTAACTACATGCCTAATCGTTTTATCTTATTTTCTACTCATATTCGTCCCATATTATGGTCACTTTCTATTTTATATGGTGATTATGAAATCATTAATTGATAAATTAACTTTACTATTTACCCTTTTTTCATATCAATGTACATAAAAATAAGTTAGAAAAAAAATACATAAAGAATAGTAATAACTATCATATTGGTAATTGTTCAAATTTCCAATGTCATAGTAATTGCAGGGATAAAATGAGAAAAAATTAATTAATTTTATCTCAATTTAGTAAGTGATCAAGTAATATGAGACAACTATTTTTAATAAGATGTTCATCTAAGTTGAGATGGAGGGAGTAATTATAATAGGAAAAATTAAGCCAAAATGACAAACATGATTTAAAAGACTCTATTAAGACTCGTCTTGGGGCTCACCCTGGGGCGGAGCAAAACGCCCGAAGACTCAAGTATGGGGCTTAGTTCTGTAAGACACACGCCCTAAGCACCCAACTGTACGCCCTTAGCATGCTCAACGCCCAATAAGAAGAAGATTGACTCAATTAACAAGTTATAGTATCACATTTACTTATTGGAACAGTGTAGTGGTGATTATATATTATGTAACATTTCTTTTAAAAATACAAAGCAAAATTTTACTTTTTAACTTATCATTGTCTTCATGTTTTAAAATCTTCATATTTTATTTAGCTATTTGCAAGTAATTTTATGTTTATTCATGATGGAGTGATGCTTTTATTATAATACTAGTAAATTTTATTGATTATTTTATTTTAGAGGGTAAATTGTATAGTATGATAATTATATATTTTTATACGTAAATAATGATTATTTTATTATTAGAAAGTTAAGATATTAGATTATTTATACTTGTATAATCGTGTTATAAGTTTTATTTTCTATGAGTTTCCTTAATCATGTTTGTAATTATTTCAAACTATTGATGTATTTTTATAATTTTGTGTTGTTATATTATTATATTATATTGTAAATTAAAAATTTAAAGATTCATAAGGCTTACACCCCATGTCTCGAGGCTTACGTCTCGCCCTATGCTAAGTAAAACGTGCGTCCCACCTCATGCCCCCGCCTTTTAAAACACTGATCTAGAGTATATTATGTAATATAGTTATATAGTTTTGATTATTTTTAATCCGTGACTATAGTTTTGCAAATTTTTCTGTTCGGTATCCTAATTGATCCAGAATTTATATAATTCGGTCCCTGATCGATCAAAGTCCTAAAGGAATGGAGAAATGGGTCAACAAGTTTCCCTATTGCTATTTTGCCCTTTTACAATACCAGCTTATGTAATTAAGTAAATATGTAAATATATATGCATACACAGTGCAACAATGTTTGTGTATATATATCCTGCAGATCTTCCAAATTTACATTCCAACAAAAAAATTTCATACACACGGACATAATGTAGGACCTCTGCTCGCACGGACGACATATATCTAGTAGAATGGAAACATGTGAACTTTTAGGAATGGATTTTTTTATTTCTGAAAATACCAACTAATACCACAATTACAATCCATAGAAATCATTTCACTAAATAATGTTTTGTTAGATTATTATAGAGCTGATGTTATATATAGTAGTTATTACGTATGTATATTTTTCATCAAAAATCAAAATTATTAGTGCTCATGAATTGTTGATGGGGAACAATACTAAAATAAAAAAGAGTCAACTATTTGGAATTTGTCTGACAGAAGAAGTGAGTAACTTCTATGCACGAAAACCTCAAATTTATTATAGGACATATTAGAAGGGGTGGATTAGAGAGGATTTATTTACTCATTTTTACCCTTTAAATGGAGATATTAGTTATGCGGAGATTGTAACACATGGAATGAATGGGTTGTTATACCGTCAGTAATAATTTTTAAAATTATCATACATGAATTACTTATTTTGAAGGGGTAGTTTTACATTCAAATAATTAATACCTAAATTGCTAGTTTAGTAATCGAGGTTACACAAAATTGGAGCCAGAAAAGAAATAAGTTGAATTTGGAAAAGTACTCTCTAAGGCTAATGTACTTGAGTAAAATTTATTTTGTATCATACACGAAAGGAACCTTTTTTGTGTATGTGCTTGTGATATAAAAAATTAGATACTTTATTTCAATACATGTGTATTAGGTTAAAAATAAGACCCAACTTCTCTTGAATCTTGAATATGCCAATAGTGTCAATTGATATTTGGAAAGTTCCTACATAAGTTGTCGGATCCTAAAAAAAAAAGCTTTTTCTGGGGACACGTTGTTCAAGTCGAGTTTTTTTATTGTCCCTTCCAATACATCCCTTCTAACTTTCCTATTTTCAAACGAAAATACATTCATATTAAAGAGATTCCACTATCTCACCGAGAGCTAGCCTAGAAGTAAAATGTAAATGCACTAATCTTGTTGAAGATGAAAACATAAAAGAAAATTAATGAGTGTATGAGAATTTTCTTTGATTTATCACTTTTACAATGTTCACTAGTTATTAAAAAAATTCAATTAATTTATCAATTTAGGCAACACAAAACATCATTAAAGACTGAGGATGGGAAAAAACTGACTTAATAACATAAGAAATTCATAACCTTTTATTTTTAAATCTAAAACCTCATATAGATGGATAATTGATTACTAACAACAAGTGACTTCTTTTTTATTTTCTTTTTTAATTGAAATTTGACCCGGTTGGGCCGATTTTATATATGTAAACTACTAAAATTGTTCAAAAAAAAAGAAAAACGTCTGACCAGCCCAAAAGTGGCTGGACAATAAATTAAACAACAAAAAAATAAGACAACTAGCAAAGTCTTCTCTAAGCATAGCTTCAATTTTAAGAACTCCAATTATAAACTCCATGAGAATTCTGAGATCAAGATTCCTCCTCACCTTCTGGCTCAGGGGCAACATTCAAATCAAACTTCAGATGCTCGACCAAAATAGAATTTTGTGTTTCTTTTTTAATCTTCTCTACCCGCAACTTCATTGCCAACTTCTGGTCCTCCATATGTTTATCACGAGGTATTTCTGAGCCAGGGTGCAGAATCTTATGCATTAGTACTCGTTTTTTTTCTTTCTCGTTACATGTTTGCAATTCTTTATGGAGATCTTCCAATGCCTCAAAACCATTTGATTGACCCTCAACATAATCACGTTGGCGATCCTCTAGTTTCACTTTGAGAAAATTTTCAATTATTTCTTCTATGCTTGTGGAACCATAGGAACATGGTTTTCCACCTGGAGAAAAGAGCATCACACCAACATCTGCCCCAGTTTGAGTTGCAAATTTCTTTGCATCCTCAAACAAAGTTTTTTTTCTTTTTGAGAAACTCACAGTACGTGCTCTCTCAGACTCAATGATCTTCATTTCAATTTTTTGCTTACCTTTTTTGGTCTCATTTTCCATTGCAAAAGAAAATGATATGAAGAAGAAAGTAATATATTTCTGTTGAATAAGGCTGAGCAATTTTAAGAGGAACACTTGTGTAATTTATAGTAGGTATGTGAGTGTACTTCTCACGAGTGTTGTAATGTTTTCTTGTTATGAGTCTAGCTATCACGTGTATTATCATGTTTACTTAATGTTTTCATATTATACAGATCTTTCTATCACGTGTGTTTTCACGTATGTTTTCACATTTGTTTAATGCATTCATATTATGAGTCTACTATCACATTCATTTTATGAGTCTATATTTTCATATTATGCGATTCTATTACAAAGTTATCTTGTAACTCAACAAAAATTATGAAGTTGTAAGGTAATAATGCCAAATTGAATTTAAAGACAAATAAAAAAGAAACAATGCATATATATATATAATGTTAAAGGTGGACCAATTAGAGAAATGGTAGAATTATCTCTTTAAAGATACAGAAGCAGGTTTAAATGCAGAAATAAAATGGAGTTCCCATAATCTCCTAAAGATTGACATAACAATAACTAAAACAATTGCGGAAAACAATGCCTAGAACCTGAAAGTCAATGTACCAAAAAATCTACTAACGACAAGTCTAAGAAAATGGGTACAACCCAAACTAAACATACGAGTAAATCTAACTAGATAGTCTGAGTCCGAAAGAGTGGACTAAACAAATGAGAACTCATGGTAGCCTGAAAGAACTGACTCACCCTTGAATTTGGTCTCGATCAGTGATCTCCTAGATGAGGTCTGTTAGTAGCCGCCTGAAGATGCCCTGTACTCAACAAATAAAGAGCAAGTGCAGTATCAGTACACAACCACAGTGTATTGGTAGGATCACACGACTATTCCAATAAGCGAACATACATAAGCAGTCACAACATAGTAAACATGACATGTACAGAATATATATACATATACCGGTTATCAATCAAGAACAACTTACAAATCCATATTCTCATTAACAAGTAATTATGACAATTCAATGGTCCTCTCATGGAATCCATACCCAAACTGTTAGTGTACCGGAACTTGCATCCGATCCCAATTAGTGTGTCGAAACGTGACACCCGATCCAATGTGTATGTCGGTACGTGACATCCGATCCCAATTAGTGTGTCGGAATGTGACACCCGATCCATTCAACATGCCATAATCACAATTACAATGTACATTCTCATAATCATACAATCAAGTGTTGATTCATGGTATGCAATCATTCATTCATACTCATTTACATTAGGTGTGATCAATAGTGCCATATTCACATACATACATATATTACAATGAAGCAAATACTAACATACATCACACAAACATGAAATTAAACCATCACCTACCTCGAAACCAAACTTTAATCCCCCTAAGGAACTTGAATCTTTCCTTTACAGATTATTTCTGCTTGTTCGTGGTCTAAAAACATACAATTAATGCAAGAATCAATAAACGAGGTCTAATTACCTGATTACATTCGAAATCATTAAACCTATGCCAAACCCAAGATCCCAATACCCAATTTAGGGTTTTTTCCACCATTAACTTCAGATCAAAACCTTCTCCCAACAATAATTACCCAAGAATCTAAGTTCTACAGATCGAAATACAGATTCGGGGAGTAAATTGTTACCTTTAGTGCTAGAAGAGGTGGAAAACCTTCAAGAAAAACCCCTGGGTCGTCTCTTAGCTCTCAAGAACAAAACTTGCAGAAAAATAACGTTTTTGGACTTTAATCCCGACTTAAGTCACGTTTGGCCGGCTACATCGGACCTTATCCCACTACAATGGCCCCGCCCTAGAGGCTTGCATGGAGACAAAGAGTCGAAATTGGAGATCCAAACTCTTATTTCACCACTCACCTTCAACCCATGACATTCAAAAAATACTCGTTTGCGCTAAGATCAGTTTCAGGAGTTCTACTCGCCTGAATTCGATTCCGTAAAGTTGTACCGGTTCCTTAACATCTTAGATATCTACTCATGTGATCAAAATCATAATTAGATCTCTTATTCATTACTTTATTTCCCTAGACCTCACATGACTCAGATTTCGTCCAAATCTGAACTAGGCTAGGAATTTCCAAGTTACTACCTAAAAGTTTTTTGACCCGAATTATTTCCCCATTGCTTTTCCCTAACGACGAAATCAGGTCGTTACAATAGATACCAATTTACCCATCAATCATCCCCGAGTGATCAACTAGGAAAGACTGGCTAAAGTAAGGGTAGAGTAGTACCTGAATCGTCGAACAACTGGGGATACTTGCCTCGCATGTCCTTCTCGGTCTCCCAAGTGGCTTCCTTAACTGGACGATACTTCCATTGAGCTTTCACGGACTTAATATCCTTGGTCCTCAGCTTCCAGACATCACGATCAAGAACTGCAACCGGTTCCTCCTCATACTGTAGGTCTTTGTCTAACAAAACTGAGTCTCATTTTATGATGTAATCCCCATCCCCATGATACTTCTTCAACATGGATACATGAAATACTGGATGAACTTCTGATAGGTTAGGAAGTAGATCCAATCTATAAGCCACCGGCTCTATACAGTCAAAAACTTTGAATGGTCTAATGTATCGAGGACTAAGCTTGCCCTTCTTGCCGAGTCTCATCACTCCTTTCATGGGGACACTTTAAGAAGAACATTCTCACCAGTATGGAATGCCATGTCTCTTACCTTATGGTCTGCATACTTTTTCTGTCTACTTTGGGCTGCTAGGAGCTTAGCTTGGATGCTTCTTACTTTATCCTGAGCATCCTTCACTAAGTCAACCCCCAAAGGTTTCACATCTCCAACCTCAAACCATCATATGGGTGATCTACATCCCTGCCATAAAGTGCCTCAAATAGTGCCATATCAATGTTGGAGTGGTAACTGTTATTATAGGAGAACTCACACAAAGGTAGGAATTCATCCCAATGTCCTCCAAAGTTAATCACACATGCCCTTAACATGTCCTCTAACACTTGAATAGTCCTCTCTGACTGTCTGTCCGTTTGCGGATGGAAGGCTGTGCTAAAGGTGAGTTGAGTACCCAACTCCTCAAGCAATTTTCCCCAAAACTTGGATGTGAACTACATACCACAGTCCGAAATGATAGATAGGGGCACTCCATGCAGACTTAATTACTATCTCTTTCACATACACCTTAGCAAATTGCTACGCATTATAGTCTATTCTGACTGGAATGAAGTGGACAGACTTAGTCAATTTATCAACCACTACCCAAATAGAATCAAACTTCCCCAAGGTCTTGGGGAGACCAACCACAAATTCCATAGCTATGCTTTCCCACTTCCATTTCGGAATTGGCATTCTCTGAAGCAAACTTGCAGGCCTTTGGTGCTCATATTTTACTTGCTGGCAGTTTTGTCACTTAGCCACAAACTCCGCTATATCTTTCTTCATGTCAGGCCACCAATAAAGTCGCTTCAAATCTCGATACATCTTCGTCACACCCGGATGAATGGAATACCTCGAACCATGGGATTCTGTCAACAATTTCTGGATCAAGTCATCCACTTGACAATCACAAATTCTTCCTTTAAAACTAAGCACACCCCCCGCATCAAGAACCATATTTTGTACCTTACCAGACACTGTCTTCTTTATAAATTCATTCAAATTATAATCCTCAAACTGTTTGGCCTTGATCTCCTCAATGAAGGTGGCCCTAACCTCAATGCTAGCTAATACCCCACCTTTTTTTTGAGATGCCCAACTGCATGAACTTAGACTCCAAATGTTGAATTTCCTTAGCCAAAGGTCACTTGGATACACCCAAGTAAGCTTGACTACCCATACTCATCGCCTTTCGACTTAATGCGTCTGCCACTACGTTAGCCTTACCCGTATGATACTGGATGATCACATCATAATGCTTGTGTAACTCCATCCACCTTCGTTGTCTCAGATTTGGATCCTTTTGATTGAATACATGTTGTAGGCTACGGTAGTCAGTAAATACCTCACACTTGATACTATAAAGATAATGCCGCCAGATATTGAGAGTAAACACTACCGCTGCCAACTCCAAATCATGTGTTGGGTAATTTCGGTCATGTACTTTCAGCTGCCGCGATGCATAAGCTATAACATTTCTATCCTGCATCAACACCGCACCCAAACCTGAATGTGAAGCATCACAATAAATAATGAAATCTTTACTTCCACCGGTAGTGCAAGAATATGTGTTGTGGTCAAGAGAGTCTTGAGCCTTTGAAAGCTCTTCTCACATTTTTCAGTCCATTCAAAAGGTACCTCCTTTTTGGTCAACCTTGTCAAATCTGTGGCGATAGAAGAAAAATTCTTCACAAACCTACGATAGTAGCTAGCGATCCCCACAAAACACCTAATTTCAGTTATTGAACTAGGCCGAACCCAATTCCTGACTGCTTCAATCTTTTGGGGATCTACCATTACCCCTTCCCTTGAAACTACATGCCCCAAAAAGGCAACCGAAGTCAACCAAAATTCACACTAAGAAAATTTTGCATACAACTTTTGTTTCCCAAGAACACCCAGAATAATACGAAGATGGTCGGCATGCTCTTCCTCACTTTTTGAATAGACAAAAATGTCATCAATATATACTATAACAAACGAATCCAGAAATGGTTTGAACACACCATTCATCAAACTCATAAAAGTTGTAGGCGCATTGTCAATCCAAACGACATAACTAGAAAGTCATAGTGCCCATAGCGGGTCCTAAATGCCATTTTTGGTATATCTTCAGTCCTAATCTTTAACTGATGATAGCCAGACCTTATATCAATCTTAGAGAAAATGGATGTACCCTGCAACTGGTAAAAAAGATCATCTATCCGAGGTCGTGGATACTTGTTCCGAATGGTGACCCTATTCAATTGGCGATAGTCTATGCACATTCTCATACTGCCATTTTTTTTCTTAACAAACAAAACAGGGGCACCCCATGAGGAAGCACTAGGATGGATGAATCCTTTTTCAAGAAGTTCCTGAATTTAAGCCTTAAGCTTTCTTAATTCTGTTGTAGTCATACGGTAAGGAGGAATAGAAATGGGGCGAGTACCAGGCTCTAAGTCAATGCAGAAATCTATATCTCTATCCGGAGGCATGCCAGGCAAATCAGTAAGAAACACTTCTCTAAATTCTGACACCACATTAATAGACTCAATAGAGGGAGACTCAACCTCAACATCCTGAATATGAGCCAAAATAAGCCAAACAACCCTGCCCCACCAGTTTCCTAGCCCTAATGGAGGATATGATCTTAGCTGGCTTAGGCTTGTACACCCCTTCCCATTCTAACTTTTCCCTACCGGGGATCTCTAGAGTCATAGACTTAGTATTACAATTAAGCACAACATAATAGGGGGACAACCAAGTCATGCCTAAGATGATATTTAAGTCAGTCATATCCAAAATAACCAAATCAGCCCAAGTCTGAAAACCCATAAAACAAAATAGGACAAGCACGATAGACATGGGTGACTATGACAGACTCTCAAACTGGGGTAGAAACATGGATGGGGGCATCGAGTACATCACAAAACATATTAAAATTTGAGGCAAATCGCACTGACACATAAGAATAAGTAGAACCCGAATCAAACAACACATTAGCCATTCGGTCAAAGACAAGAATATTACCTGTGATTACTACGTCAGAAGACGTTGCCTCGCTCTTGCCTTAGGCATAACACTGAGCTTTGTCATCTTGACTGGCGACTTCCTTGCTTGGCTGGGCCGTACCTCTTTCTACGTTACCATTTCCCCGACCTCCACTGCCTCGCTGACTTCCAAAGCCCACCTTGTGGACGTCCTCTACCATTATTACCGTTGCCCGTGGGTACCACTGCTCTAGTCTGTTGTTGTGTGGGGTCCAACATGCGTGGGTAGGGACAATCTCTCCTCATATGTCCAGGTTCTCCACAATTATAACAAGTGCGATCAAAAGATGGCGTGCTGCCCGCCGAAGGTGCGGCTCCCTAGCTATCCTGAATCAAATTATGATATGGAGTTCCCGAGTAATTACCTATAGAAATGGGCATAGCAGACTGAATTGGCCGGGTTGCAAGTGTCGGCCTCCCTGAACCTTTGGAGTAGGAACCTTGAAAGTTACCCATGTTCTTAGTTTTCTTAGCCAACGCCTTAGCCTGCCCATCACGCCTAACTCCTTCCACTTTTTCACAAAATCTGTTACCTGATTAAAATTTTTCCCTGCAGAAGTCATGTGCACAGACAACATCTATAACTCAGAGTTCAGTACCTTGACGAATAGATGGATCCTCTTTTTCTCAGTAGTCACCAATTTCGTAGCATATCTAGACAAAGCATGGAACGTAGCCTCATAAACAACCACAAACATACCACCTTGCTTAAAAGCCATAAACTCATCTTTCTTACGATCTCTCAAGGTCCGGGGCACAAACTTTTCCAGAAATAGAGCATGAAACTGGGTCCAAGTGAGTGGGGTAAAACTGACGATCTACATTCCACATAGGCCCTCCACCACTGCTTAGCCTCATCCTGCAGCTGGAAAGTCACAAACTCTACCCTATGCTGGTGTACAATACCTAACTTATGCAGCCTCTCATAACAATCCAAGATGATTTCATCGACGTCGTCACTCTCAGAACCATGGAACACAAACGGCTTCAACTTCAAAAACTTAGTCAACATCTCATGCTCATTACCAGTCATTACGGACCCAACAAAGGACGGAAAAAGGCGTCAGTTCCTAATACAGCATCTCCCCAGGGACTAGTAACAGTAGCGGGGTGGTTGGTTAGCTTGCGTTGCTGGGAGGATTCCAGGACCAACCAATCATTTCAGAAAAAACTTGATTTGTTGAGTTAACACTGGGTCTAAGGGAGGAACGCCAGTATTCCAAGACGGTGCATCCTCTTCCCGTCCAACATCCCCCTCATCCTCAATCTCCACATTCTCTTCTACCTCTTCATGATGTGCGGGAGGAACCTCATCTCTGGGAGCATTCTCAATTGGTGCTCCATCCCTAGTAGGTGCTATTCTTCCTCGACCTTTGCCCCTTGCTCTTCCTCTACCCTGCCTCGACCGCGATCTCTTGCTGCAGATTCCTCAGCTAGCGCATTGACGGGAGCTACAGGCCTGACGCCGTTGAATCTAGTGTTAACCATCTACGGACAGAAGAGTGCAAAGATCAGATAACAATTTGGATCACCAGATAACAATTAGAATCAAGTTATAGTACGAAAAGAGACAAGAGAAAACAGAGAGATTTCCTAAAGTCCTATAGCCTCTCGAAGAAAAGTACAGACGTCTCCGTACAGTTCCGCAAGACTCTACTAGACTCATTTTGGTACATCGAGATCAACAAACCTAGGGCTCTGATACCAACTTTGTCACGACCCAGACCGTCGTGATTGACACCCACACTAACCTTCCAGTGGGAGAACCATTACTACTAACCAACTAACCCCAAAACTTAACATTTAAAGATACGGAAGCAGGTTTAAATGCAAAAATAAAATAGAGTTCCCATAAACTCCGAAAGTTTGACATAACAATAACTAAAACAATTGCGGAAAACAACGCTTAGAACTTGAAAGTCAATGTACCAAAACTCTACTAACGATAAGTCTAAGAAAATGAGTACAACCCAAACTAAACATACAAGTAATTCTTACTAGATAGTCTGAGTTCGAAAGAGTGGACTGAAAAAATGAGAACTTATGGTAGCTTGGAAGAATTGGCTCATCCTTGAATTTGGTCTCGATCAGTGATCTCCTAGATAAGGTATATCAGTAGCCGCCTAAAGATACCTTGTACTCAACAAAGAAAGAGCAAGTACAATATCAGTACACAATCACAGTGTATTGGTAGGATCACACAACTATTCCAGTAAGCAAACATACATAAGCAGTCACAACATAGTAAACATGACATGTACAAAATATATATACATATACCGGTTATCAATCAAGAACAACTAACAAATACATCTTCTCATGAACAAGTAATTATGACAATTCAATGGTCCTCATGGAACCAATACCCTAGCTGTTAGTGTGTCGGAACGTGACACCCGATCCCAATTAGTGTATCGGAACGTAACACCCGATCCATTCAACATGCCACAATCACAATCACAATGTACATTCTCATAATCATACAATCAAGTGTTGATTCATGACATACAATCATTCATTCATACTCATTTACATTAGGTGTGATCAATAGTGCCACACTCGCATACATACAAGCATTACAATGAAGTAAATACTAACATACATCACAGAAACATGAAATCAAATCATCACCTACCTCAAAACCAAGCTTGAATCCCCCCAAGGCACTTGAATCTTCCCTTTTCGGATTCTTTCCGCTTGTTCGTGGTCTAAAAACATATGATTAACTCAAGGATCAATAAACGAGGCCTAATTACCCGGATTACAATAGAAATTATTAACCCTAGGCCAAACCCAAGATCACATTACCCAATTTAGGGCTTTTTCCACCATTAACTTCAGATCAAAACCTTTCCCCAACAGTAATTACCCAAGAATCTAAGTTCTATAGATCGAAATAAGATTAGTGGAGTAAAATCCATACCTTTAGTGCTAGAAGAGGTGGAAAACCTTTAAGAAAAATCCATGGTTTGTCTCTTAGTTCTCAAGAACGAAACTTGCAGAAAAATAACATTTTTGGGTTTTAATCCCAACTTAAGTTGCGTCTGGCCCGTTACAGCGGACCTTATCCCGCTACAGCGGCCCCGCCGTGGCGGGATAAATCTGCCCTGGCGGCTTGCACGGAGGCAGAGAGTCAAAATTAGAGATCCAAACTCCCATTTCACTACACACCTTCAACCCATGACATTCAAAAACTACTCGTTCACGCTAAGATCAGTTTCAGGAGTTCTACTTGCCTGAATTTGATTCTGTAAAGTCGTACAGGTTTCTTAACGTCTTAGCTATCCACTCATGTGATCAAAATCATAATTAGATCTATCATTCATTACCATATTTCCCTAGACCTCACATGACTCAAATTTCGTCCAAATCTGGATTACGCTAGGAATCTCGAAGTTACTACCCAAAAGTTTTCTGACCCCAATTGTTTCCCTATTGGTTTTCCCTAACGACGGAATCAGGTCATTACACTCATCTACTTGAACTTCACCTTTTGGTGAGGATTTGGTTTCTCGCATAACTTTCACCTTGCTACTCACTTCCTGGATATTTAAGAATAATTTAAAGATAAATAATCTCTCAACCCTGGCCCATACATTGTAAGAGTAAAATTAGTGTATATCCACACTCTTCAGACTCTACTTGTGCGATACTACTGGATATTTGTTGTTGTTATGACAAGGTTCAATGATAGTTAGAATATATATGGGTTTTTGTAGCACTGATAGACCAGTAAAATAGACTTCATAACTTATTGATCTTACAGATGTGGGCCTGAAGTAGCTAGCCGGTACACAAGTTCAAATAAGAGTTTTCTGAACCTAGTTACAAATACTTGACACATTTTTTTTGCATATACTATGATTTCTAAATCGCGATTAATTAATACTCATCTGGCTTTGATAGTAACACAATAAACTGTGAGTAAATATTTTACTGCATACCAATATTTAAGTAAGTTGAACATAAAAATTGACTTTGTTTTAGGCCCAAATGATTTGAGGCCTCACTACCATTTCAACAACAAACAAGCGAATCATTTGCTTTAGGCCCAAAATATTTGAAGCTCAAAAGTTATTAAAATATTTATTTGGGATAAGACACAAGTACCCTCCTAGACTATGATTGAAATTTCAGAGACACTATAACTAAATTAAGGTCCTATTACTCCCCTGAACTCATTTCTTTTGTAATTTTTTACACCTTTTGCCGTGCGTGGGAGATATTTGGAGACCACGTATGCTAAAAAGGTGTACAAAATTACAAAAAAAATAAGTTCAGGGGGTAATAGGACCTTAGTTTAGTTATGATGTGCCGGGGTACTTGTGCCTTATCCCTATTTATTTAATTATTTCTTATCATTTGTAGAAGTAGTACATTATTTTTTCATTTAATAAATTTCTATGCTCTCTTTTTATCAATTTGTACGATCTAATTATTGATCTAAACTCCGAACTTAGTTGAAGTAAAATAGAAGATTATATTATCCGCCACGAAATGATTCTATAATGAAATTCCCATTGGTCTTTAGTTCATAGATGACAAACTACCTATTTTTGATAGGCTGTACACATTTTGAAAGGGAACTATGTTTGGCAGAATGCAAACAGCCAAAAAACTCACACGATATACTGAATAAAAGAACAAAGCTGACTTTATGTCCTAGGAAATAATGTCATCGACTGACAGAAAATGAAGAACCACTTATACAGATGAAAAATAGAGTGATGGCAAGATAGATACACAAACACCCCAAAAATTTCTAAGCTAAGATCGGAACCATTCATCATTTACGTATAAAGTTGTATCGGGTGATTCTTAAATCATGCTTAGGTTTTAAGGTTAATTCTTTAGTAAGGGAATAGATTTGGAGATGAATTAAGGTCATAAGAGTCCCCTAGCACAAAGTGTTGGGATATATACTAAGATATAATATTTATTATAGAATAAATATTTATTCAATTTTAATAGATCATATATTCGTTTATGGTGTCTATTTACTTATATAGTAGATGATTTAGTGTGTAGAGTTTTAGCTTATACACAGAGGATTAAATCATCGGTTCTTATAAGTATAAAGTTTTTTGTTCACAATCTAGGATGGAAATTGGACATGCCATCGGTACGATTGTAGCACAAGATTATATGTAATTTATCTTGATTATGGGAACGGTATAGTTCCAACTTCTTGTGCTAGTGCATTTTGTATGTATTGAA
>NW_006239362.1:271204-276645 GCF_000226075.1 Solanum tuberosum
TGTGGTCCCTATAGTGCCCATATTTAACTACAACTCAGAATCCTATTTCCTAGGGAAAGAAAAGAGTAGGCGTGTGTTTTCTTGTTTTTCAAGAAAATTGGATTTTCTTCTCCTTTTTGGATTGGGAAGAAATCTCTATAAATAGAGATTCTTTTAACCTAGAAAAAGATGGATTAGTTTTCTATTCGATACTTGCCCACCCAAGTTTTGAGAGAGTTCAGATGTGAACTTGGGATCACTGTAGAAGACCATAACTGTTGTCTGTCTTGTGGATTCGCTTGAAGGTCCGTCTAATTTGGGATTCACTTGAAGGTATCTTTTCACGCTTCAAAAGGTATTTATCGAATTAAATTCAGCAAGTTTATGTGTTCTAGCATGATTATGTGTTCTAGCATAAACGATTTAATTATCTATTATTCATGTAAACAGTAAGATCCTGATATGCTTCCGCTGTGCATATAGTTTTTCCAACAATTGATATCAAGAGCCAGGCTTGCATTTAAATAGATAACTAATATGAAATATATATTTGTAAATATATATGAATCGTGAGAAACAAATAAAGTCGTTTGAAAATTTTCTGCGATTGCTAGATCGTTTAGCGAATATAGCTTCTTGAAAAGTGGGAATAATAATTCTTTATTCTGTTAACTTTGGTTTCAAGAGGTTTGAACGTAAGCTGCCGGGCAGAAACTAAAATGCAAGATCCTAAATAAGTATAGCCTTAAGAATTTTCGTTTAAATTCATAGTGAGCTTGATTTAGGTGTTGTAATTGTTCCACTAAAAATTCAGATACCTTATGCATTAGCTGTACAAGGATTTGGACAGTAATCGGTCGAATAAGGCATAACAAAATAATTTCCCACAATGAAATTTATTTTGTGATTATTATTATATTATTATTATATATGGTAATTATTTATTGAAAAAGGCATCACTTTGGCACTAAATTAATGGTGGCTGTACATAGTATCCTTTGTCTTTTAATTTTGTTTAAAAGATGGTGCCGTCGTTCAGTGTTGCTTGATTTCTATTTTACTAGAAAGAGTTTGTTATGCGGGCATTGTTTTTGTAATTTTGCATAAAAAGATAAAAATCAAGATTTTATAATTAATAAATGATTACCATTAAGTGGTTTGTTTATTTGAAATTATTAGAAGTTTTTGATTTTTTTTTATATATGTGAGACTACAATATATGAATTGAGAATTATGATAAATAAATAGGATCTATGAAAGTGGTCTATTTATTTGAGTCGTTAGAATATCCTCAATGTATCATGTATGGATTGTTCTTCATAAATGTATACTAGTAAATGTTTGTTTACTCGAAGGGAAATTTACATTTAGATACTAGTAACACTTAAATTAATTTATGAGAAGAGATATTAAAGATTTTCACTGGTTTAAAGGGAGAAATATAATATCTTGAATTCTCAAGTGTATTAATTGAGAGAATAATATATGTTGTAAAAAGGTTAGTTGTGTGTCTTAGCCGAAAGACAGGACACAATGTATGCCTTATGCTCATGAGATAATTATTGAAAGAGAATGAAATTTTGAATCTTTAACTATGCCTAAAATGATTAATTTTCAAATTTGGTCATAGTTTGAAGGTTATGAATCATTGTGATCTTTGATTGACTTGAAATTTGATGGTTCCATCGAAGATCATTTTGATGGGTTTTAGATAGTTTGTCAGATTAAAATTTGATTTGAATATGATAAGAACATTCTTTATGTTAATTATGTTTACGTTAAATTTGGAACATGATTACACATGGTTATTTAACATGAATTGATATGTGATAAGACTGTATGTCATATTGTTTTGATTCCTAAAGATACTTAAATTACTTGAATTTGAATTTGGTCATAGCTTTGGAAATAAAGATTCTTTATATGCTCCAATTGACCTGAAATTTGGTAAGTTCATTGATAACGACCTAGTAAGAAGTACTCATTGCTATGTGGTTATGTTTCTTTGAGGTCGTTAAAATAATTTTAAAGTTGTTCATTGGAATTAAAATGTGATTCAGTATGAATGACATCCTTTATATCGGTTTTATTTATGTTATATGTGGTATGATTACACGTGATGAGTTAACATGAATTGATATATGATAAGGATGTAGATCTAATTATTTTTTCCTTAAATCGTTTCAATCTGAATTTGATCATATCTTTAGGATAAATATTAATTTTAAACTCTGATTGATCTGAAATTCGGCAGGTTCATTGGAAACGATCAAATTTAAAATACTCATTGTTATGTAGTGATTTGGTAATTGAGGTCATTTTAGATGATGTTTTTAGATAATTTTTGTATCTTGAAAAATTATTTACCGAAAAATTAATTTTACCGAAAATTAATTTTATACGAAAAATTACTCGACTATGATATAGTGGTGATAGAGTTTGTTCTCTATGGTCTTCATACTAAATTTTAGTGAAGTTATTAAGTTCATGTGTTGGCTTAGACCTTCCTCCCTATCGGATGAAATTGATACAAGTCACTATGTATTTAATCATCTAGCTTGATAATATGTATTAACTCTCCTAAAACTGAGTAATATATGATTGGATCAATGTATCTAGAGATAATGATATTCACTTTGCTTAAATTAACATATACTCTCCATCTGAGTTAGCTTTTGTTCTAAATTTGTTGAAGTGAATATCTGACACCACATATGTATGTTGCATGAGTAGTCATTTTTCATCAAAATTTATTGTTCAAGATGCATGGATATCTATGAGGTGTGTTTTGAATTTTCGTATTCAATGCATTCACAAACATGCTGATTTTTGGAAAATAGTATTCAGATAAAGTAAATAGTTTTTAGAATTTTGTTCCTTGTTCTTGATTTGTGTATCTATTTAACAAATGATGATAGGTGTCATGCGATAAGAATTTTTGAATGGAAAAATTTTAAATTCTATTTTGACCATATAATGTTTTCAACCAAATTGATTCAATAAGTTTTTAGGAATTAAAAAAAAAAAAAAAACTACTGATTGATCTGAAATTTGGTAGATTCATAAGAACAACCTAGTAAGAAATTAATTAATTTTTTAGATCGTTATATGAGTTTTTGGTCATATTTGATTAAATAGTAGTGAAGTATTAGTTTTATGTGCTGGCTTAGACCTTCCTCCCTATCGGATGAAATTGATACAAGTCACTATGTATTTAATCATCTAGCTTGATAATATGTATTAACTCTCCTAAACTGAGTAATATATGATTGGATCAATGTAACTAGAGGATTTTCACTTGACTTAAACTAACAGTAGATTCTCCATCTGAGTTAGGTCTGTATAAGTTTATGGAGTGAATAATCGGTCATTGTACATGTGTATTACATGGGTAGTTCTCCAATCCCATCGATTGGCTATTCGAGATGCATGGATATATATATGTATAAATGAGCCCTGAATTTTGCTATTTAAGATTATTCGAAATATTCTGATCTATTTAATGTATTATATCTCATATTCTCAATAGACTTTTACGCACCCACTTAGTACTACTTAAGCTTTTCTTTTGGTAAAGATAAGATATTAATTCAAAGAATGCATTGTACATGTACCTTATGTTAGAAGGAATTATTTTCAGTTTCTAACTAGATAAGAGATGTAGTATTTTAATTATATTTTTTTGTAACTCTCCTATCATTGAGTTTGATGAATATTTTATTTCTTGTGGTATATTGATGCATGATTTTTTTATTAGTATTATTTCTCATGAATTGAATTATATTAATCTGTCTCATAAGGTAAAATATCTTTTAAATTGAATGAAACTTATATGTACATTAGCGTCTAAGTCATTTATTCTGAATAAAATTTCGAGGTTGGTTAATGGATGGACATAACGGTTCATTGAAAGTGAAGTCACTACCAACATGTGAGTCTTGTTTAGAAGGAAAATGACTAAGAGACCTTTCCTACTTAAAAAGGAAAAAGAAGGTAGTGTATAAGTTATAATTAATCTATTATGATTTTGTGTAGTAAATGAGCATTTGGGCAAGAGGTGAATTTGAGTATTCTGAGTTTTCAAGAAGGTTACTCATGATATGCATATCTTTTTTGATGTTTTGTAAGTCAAAATATTTTGATAAACTCAAAATATTTAAAACACATGAAAATAGCATCATGAAAAATATATAAAGTCACTGCAATCTGATTGTAGTGACGTAAACCTCTCTGCAGAGCTCATGAGTCACTTATCTTATAGAATAATTGCATTTCAATTGTCTACACTAGACACTCTATAATAATATATTGGTGTGGACGAGAAAAGAAGTAGACTCTTGTGAAGATGATAAGATTAATTATTGACTTATTGTTAGTTATTTTGTTTCTTTTGGGATAGGTTCTAATAACTACATATCACATTATGAATTCAATTTCTTTCAAATCAGTACCTTGAACAACTATAGAACTAGTTGGATTTGACGTAAGTCTAATCTGTGTCATGTTCCGATATAGGATTGTCCAGCACATGTGCTGAGTGGGAGAATAAGAAAATTGGAAGTAAGAACGGAATGTGTGTGTTAATTGGATATCCTAAAGAATGAAAGAAGGTTTATTATGGTGTCCTTAAGAAAATAAGGCAATTGTTAACACAACTGTCTGATTTCTAGAAAAGGATCATTTAGTAAACCATGTTCCTAGAAGTAAACTAGTTTTACAGGAATTGAACAAAGAAATAACAAATAAAGTCAATTGTAAATTCAGACGCTCAAAAAACATCTAATCGGTATGTCAGAAATGACGTTCCATTGCATTTAAGTAGTGGGAGAAACGTTATTAGACATAAGAAAACTACTACCTCAACTAGTGGAAGTGATGTTGAACAAATTAAAGAGGACTACATGAAAAGTTGTTAATATTTCAATATCGAAAGATTTTGAAGAAAATATTAAGACTCAAAATCATGAAAGTGTGATTATGTAGTAGTGCTTAGTCGTAGTGGGAGAATCATAGCGAAGATTGATTTGTTTTGTATGCTTGAGAGAACTTTTATGATAGATTTCCTGAAAAGAAGTACACTCTTGGAAGGTTTCATGAGAAGCTCTCTTAAGATCTAGTACAAAATTGATTTGTTACGACGAAGCACTACTAAACAAAATTGCATGAGAAGATAGCTTGATAAATTTATTTCGATAAGAAATAAATGAATGTCTGTGAAAGTTGTAAATGCATAGTTAAGAGTCTAAGTGGGAGATTGTTGGGATATATACTAAGATATAATATTTATTATATAATAAATATTTATTCAATTTTAATAGATCATATATTCGTTTATGGTGTCTATTTACTTATATAGTAG
The DNA here is from genome assembly GCF_000226075.1 of Solanum tuberosum. Lineage (NCBI taxonomy): Eukaryota > Viridiplantae > Streptophyta > Magnoliopsida > Solanales > Solanaceae > Solanum > Solanum tuberosum. Next base: position 276,543 of record NW_006239362.1, read on the forward strand.
ATGATTTAGTGTGTAGAGTTTTAGCTTATACACAGAGGATTAAATCATCGGTTCTTATAAGTATAAAGTTTTTTGTTCACAATCTAGGATGGAAATTGGACAT
>NW_006239362.1:277224-280283 GCF_000226075.1 Solanum tuberosum
ACATAAGTGTTTAATGAGGAATTACGAAATATAAATAGAAGAGTGCAATTACGAATTTCTAGTGGAATGATTTGTAATTTTATTATGGTAAGAATAATTCAAATTAATTATTTGGAATTATTTTCATAATAGGAAGCCTCAGTAATTAATTATGTGGTCCCTATAGTGCCCATATTTAACAAGAATTCAGAATCCTATTTCTTAGGGAAAAAAGGAGTAGGCGTGTATTTTCTTGTTTTTCAAGAAAATTGGATTTTCTTCTCCTTTTTGGATTGGGAAGAAATCTCTATAAATAGAGATTCTCCTAACCTAGAAAAAGATGGATTAGTTTTCTATTCGATACTTGCCCACCCAAGTGTTGAGAGAGTTCAGATGTGAACTTGAGATCACTGTAGAAGACCATAGTTGCTGTCTATCTTGTGGATTCGCTTGAAGGTCCGTCTAACTTGGGGATTCGCTTTAAAGTATCTGCTCACGCTTCAAAAGGTATTTATCGAATTAAATTCAGCAAGTTTATGTGTTCTAGCATGATTATGTGTTCTAGCATAAACGATTTGGTTATCTATTATTCATGTAAGCAGTAAGATCCTGATATGCTTCCGCTGTGCATATATGTTTTCCAACACAAAGATGAGTAGAAAGCTTCCTTACCGATTAAGTTTTGATATGAGATTCTACTTAAGTCAGATCCAAACAATCATATCTCTCAGTTTGTAATGAATTAGGTGTCCTTTAAACTATTAAATTAAAGATCCATGAGTCTTTATTTCCACTCCGCCAAGCTTGTCTCATTTCGAGTTCAGAGTAAATCGTGATGACCATTTTACCAGAGACTACTACAACAGAGTTTTCAGAGTCAGTGAACTACGAACCTTATCTACGAGTCATAGGAAGAGTTACGACATGTACTGTTGACTCGTGGAAAAAGTTCTATAAGTTAAACTTTTGGGTTCAATTCTTACAGACCCATCTACGGGTCCATGTAGGGCACGTAGAATAAATTTTTGAGCCTTAAAATTTCAGTATGAATTCCACAGATAGGATCTACGGTCTGTAGATCAAACCACGAACCGTAGATGACCTCGTGGAAGGTTTTCGATAGATTTTTAATTGTGTTTTTATTTTTCTTTTCCAACTTTTTCTAAGTCCAAACCATGACATTTTAACTTAAATTTGGGGAATATAGTCCACCAAGTACTCTATTTTCTTTTATTTCTACACTCCCAACTTCCTAACTCAAAAAGAAAACCGCAAGGATTTCCACTATTCACTACTGACTAAATTAAAATAGTCTTCCTGACAGCAGGTCTTATTTTTGTCATAAGTGTGACGGTCTGACTGACTTGTCGTCACTATTTTATTAGTGACCCAATTTTTTGGGCTTATTAACGGTGCTTCTTAAGATCCATCACATGTGTGACGGTTCGTCAAAGGCATCATCATAAGCCATTGTCAGTCGTTTTCTCAAATTCGTGTTAATGATTCACTATGTTATTAAGGTTACAAACTCAAATGAGTCGTAAATCTCATAACATAGTGAAATGTCAGTGATATTTAAACAGATTCAGTGTTATTCATTCTTTACCCTTGCCATACACTTGATGACACTATCGGGTACTCAGACTTCTCAAAGGGATCCCTTACGAATGTTGTCACCCAATCTATCAAGAATCTTAAGTGAGTTTGCAATGCTGGGCCATTACACCTTGTACACCATTATGAGTGGTGATTCTAGCCTTGACTTCATATTTGCCATTGGAGTTAGGGCTCTAAGTGGAAGTAAGAGTGACAACAGTTCCATAAGACAATTTTTGTGGAATTCCTTTCATGGATAACTCCGTTCCTTTGTTAGTTAAGGTTAGTTGATCCAAACAAGAAATAATTTGTCAGTCCAAAGTCACCATGGTAGGCGCAGATTCCACAGTGGTACGAATGTAGGAAACTGACCCAATTGTGTCCATCACTAGTAAGAGAGTGAATACAGATGTTGCATGTGTTAGCATGATAGACAACTAAATGATTGTATATATTAATGTAATTATATAGTGATATAAATTAGCATGATCATATACATTTGTTGTAGAATCATATGAATAAATATTGTGATAGAATAGCTGATTTGGAGGGATAGCAAGGCAGATTTAGAGGTATTCAATGGCGGATTTGTATAGATAGAATAGCTGATCTTTAGGGATAGAAATGACAGATCTTTAGGGATGTGTCATCTTTATTTTCTCTATATAATGGAAAGACTCTCTCACTTTGAGAGGCATTCAGCTGAAAATTGACAGTCACAATTACTGGCCAAGATGAATATTGTTTTCCCGTTTGTCCAAATGGTTGAAACCTATCTGTTGATAGCCCCAATCTAACATTACGACTTTCCTCTGAAAAAGATGAATGCTTCTTATCAAAGTGCTTCCAGGCAGGTGCATCTGAACAGTGACGCATTACACCTTCCTCAACTTCATGTTCAGCATGCCATCGCATGTGCGAAGCAGTTGCTTTGGAAGCATTCAGTCGTTGCAGCCGTGGAGTAAGAGGAAAGTAATACATCTGTTTAAATGGTACAAGATTTTTCTTTGAAACAGATCTTTGACTTGTAGGCTTGTACCTGGGATGACTACAAAACTTGCAATTTACAAGCTCACTATCCTCTCCCCAGTAAATCATGCAGGCATTGACACAAGTATGAATTTTTTCAACTGGCATGTTCATTCCCCTCATTAACTTTTTAGTTTCATAGAAATTTTTTGGCATCACATTATCAGGCGGAAGCATCTCACTCATATACTGACAAATTTTATCAAAACATCTATCAGAGAGGTGGTGCTAAGTCTTGATGTGCAACAAACGAGAAACAACTGATAATCTTGAGTGTGTTTCACAACCAGGCCACACTTCTTGATTTGCAGAATCAAGCATATCATAAAAACTTTGTGCATCAGGATTAGGTAATTCTTCCATATCATCTGGAACAAATGCGGGACTAGCAGCCTCATGAACCATTCTATGATATGATGTAGTAGGTGTAGGATCATCAAATGCACCAACATTCA
>NW_006239362.1:281884-289806 GCF_000226075.1 Solanum tuberosum
TCAAGATCTGGTCCTCTTGAGCCTACTCGGCGATCTACAAGAGTATCTCGTACTCCCAATTGGTATGGCTTTTCCTCTACTTTATCCAACATATCTGTTCCATCTTGTTACTCACAAGCTTCCAAGCATGAATGTTGGCAGAAAGCAATGGAGGAAGAACTTTTGGCTCTTAAAGAAAATGACATATGGGACATTGTTTCATGTCCTTCAAATGTCCGCCCTATTGGATGTAAATGGGTTTATTCAGTCAAACTTCATTCTGATGGAACTCTTGATCGGTACAAAGCTCGATTGGTTGTTCTTGGAAACAGACAAGAGTATGGGGTGGACTATGAGGAGACTTTTGCACCCGTAGCCAAAATGACTACAGTGCGAACTATTATTGCCATTGCTGCTTCACAAAACTGGTCTCTTTATCAAATGGATGTCAAAAATGCTTTTCTCCATGGTGATCTTAAAGAAGATATTTATATGAAACCTCCACCTGGTTTGTTCTCATCGCCTACATCAGATGTATGCAAGTTGAAGCGGTCTTTGTATGGATTAAAACAAGCTCCAAGAGCTTGGTTTGATAAGTTCCGGTCTACTTTGCTACAATTTTCTTTTGAGTAGAGCAAATATGACTCATCTTTGTTTCTTCGGAAAACATCTACAGGTTGTGTTCTTCTTTTGGTGTATGTAAATGACATTATTATCACAGGAACTGATTCTTCACTAATCACTTGCCTCCAACAGCAGCTTAAAGATTCTTTATATCTTGGTACTCTTACTTATTTTTTGGGTTTGGAAGTTCATAATGTTGCTTCAGGTGTATTTCTAAACCAACACAAATATACTCAGGATCTGATTTCTTTGGCTGGTCTTCAAGTTTCCTCCTCCGTAGATACTCCACTGGAAATAAATGTCAAGTATCGTCGAGAGGAGGGCGATCTTCTTCCTGATCCAACTATATTTCGACAATTAGTTGGGAGTCTAAATTACCTTACTATTACTCGGCTTGATATCTCTTTTGCAGTTCAACAAGTTAGTCAATTTATGCAAGCTCCCCGTCATCTCCACTTGGTGGCTGTTCGTCGCATCATTCGGTACCTTCTAGGAACATCTACTCTTGGATTGTTCTTTCCAAGTGGTTCTCTTATTCATCTTAATGCTTTTAGTGATTCTGATTGGGCGGGATGTCCTGATACTCGTCGTTCAGTCTCTGGTTGGTGCATGTTTCTTGGAGAGTCATTGATATCTTGGAAGAGTAAAAAGCAAGATCGTGTGTCAAAATCTTCAACATAGGCTGAATATCGTTCCATGTCTACTGCTTGCTCTGAGGTTGTATGGCTTCGTGGATTACTTGCTGAGATTGGATTTCCCCAATCTCATCTTACTCCTCTCCACGCTGACAATACAAGTGCTATTCAGATTGCTACTAATCCAGTTTTTCATGAGAGGACCAAACACATCGAAGTGGATTGTCATTATATACGAGAAGCTGTAGATAAAGGAGTCATTACTCTTCCACATGTGTCCAGTGATCTTCAAATAGCTGATGCGTTTACAAAATCCATGGCACGGTAACGCCATCAGTTTCTAGTAGGCAAATTGATGCTTCTTGATCCACCAGCATCAATTTGAGAGGGGATGTTAGCATGATAGACAACTAAATGATTGTACTTGCAACCAAATATGATATTAATATTTCAATTTTACAAAGGTTGGGGGGTGCGGGCTTCCGTGTTCGTTCTCGCATTCATTCTACCCAGTCAAAACGATGGGAACGATTGAAAGCAGCTTGCTCAAAGCCAGGTAAGTCACATCTATTACCTCTAGAATATTGGATTGGAAGGCGGCGCCCTCGCCCCTCAATCCTTATTTGAAGGGAAAGATGATAGATTTTCTCCGAAAAGGAATTAAAACCTAAGGAGTTACAACTCTTCCCTGAAGGGTTGGTGTTTGATGGTGAACGGGAGATACTTGAACGCACTGTTGTACGTCAATGGATGGAACAGTGGCTGCGATTTGTATATATTAATGTAATTATATAGTGATATAAATTAGCATGATCATATACATTTGTTGTAGAATCATATGAATAAATATTGTGATAGAATAGCTGATTTGGAGGGATAGCAAGGCAGATTTAGAGGGATTCAATGGCGGATTTGTATAGATAGAATAGCTGATCTTTAGGGATAGGAATGGCGGATCTTTAGGGATGTGTAATCTTTATTTTCTCTATATAATGGAAAGACACTCTCACTTTGAGAGGTATTCAGCTGAAAATTGACAGCATGGTGCAATTGATGAACCTGGAGGCGTCCACCAGATGTTACAATAAACAAATTCGCACCATGATCATACAAAAATTGATTTAAAATACATTGATCACTGGTTGTGGAATCAAAATGACAGACAAATATTTTAATGATCTCCTTGAAATCATCAATAATCATGACATAATAACATCTTGCAAAGCCAAGAAATGTTGTAAGCATATATACTAGAACCAGGATCAACTGGAAATTCTAATTTGAATCAAGCACGTGGAAATCGATTCAAGGATAATGGATGTTTAGTAGGATCGAGTTCACTTAAATAAGCAAATATACCATTGCTGGAATTACAAGTTGAGATCATACAAGGGAGTGCAAACAACATTTCATCAAACTTGACAAGGTTACTGGAATCATACCTAACTGTGGAAATTGTTTGAAACCTTTCGTCGAACATCCGAGTTTCAGATTTTACTACATCATTCTTCACTGAATCAATAACTTCCATGTCAATATCCCTATCAGGTATTTCAGCGAACACCTTGTACGATACAAACTATATATCAAATCTTGATAATTCAAAATTCAAATTAATGCATATCTATAACTAACTACCAAGTACGCTATTACCAACCAACTAAACTACTAATATTCTCCGCTTTCCTTTTTATTTATTAAAGGAATAATACTAGCTTGTCATATATCTTTTATGAAGTGTGTAAAAATAAAGTAACTCTTTCTTTGTGACACAACCATCTATTACAGAATTGATCAATTTGAACAATAACGATACTAAACAATCTAATAAATAGAGAGGCTTACCTTCAGGTTTTGCTTCAAGTTTCTCAAATTCATCTACATATTTTCTTACAAACAAATATCGAGTATTTGTGAGATTTGTTTAAGAGTTTGAGTTCAACGAAGTTATTGGCGTTTGAGGTACATCTACATCAATAACATGTTTATTCATTTTATCCTACGATTATGTAATCTAAAACCCTCGAGTATAGTAAGGAGATTAAATTTCTTAAGAACACAATGAATTCAGTGGTCCCAAATATTTTCTTTAAAGTTTCTTCTTTTTGTTATCAGTTTGTTTCAAAATCTGGTTTCCTGTTTTGAATACAGAGTAACAACAAAGTTTTTATATAAAAATATTTGTGTTAATTATGATAATGATGTTGAGCTAATAGTTTTTTTTAAAAATGGTTCAAATGTTAGTTAATTAATATGATTGACATGTAGCCAAAGTCAATAAATACTGGATGAATCGTTGATACTCAATTTGATGCATTACTTTATTTCTTTATTATACGCATTCACATTATTGGCAAGTCAAAGAGCCACAATCAAGAACACATAATGAACAATATAATATATCAAAACAAACAAGGAAACTTCAATAATGCAAAACCACAACATGGTATTCAACTATTGCATTTTGTGTGGTGTTATCAACTTGGTAGGTTTTCGCGGTGGCGATGCCTTTTGCTAGCCTGAAAACACCGGAACCACCAACAATTGGCATTTCTCGATACTCGTGAAATATTTGATTGTGTCCAAGGATACTAAGCGTGCTACCATTGTACTTACCATTTGTGAACACAAGGTTGAGAGTCATAAGAAGGCCTATATCTTCGAACGATGCTGAGCCATAAATTCCTTGGGCTCGGCCTATTATTTTGGAGTTGGGCTCGGGGTTAACCGTCAACGGATTGTCCATCATCCTCACTAAGCCAAAAAATGTTGGTGATTGAAATGTATTATTGGCTTGTGCTATTTGGATTGCTGATGGATTCTTTGCAGTCACAATGTCATGAAAGTAGAAGTGAAGTTTGGTCATTTTTGCTTTTGCATGGGGAAGCTTCTCGAACCATTTGTCCACTCCTTTAGGACTTTGATCAAGACCATGAGTTGAAGGCAATATTATTGTTATTGCCAAAAACAAGAAAGTCATCAACAAAAAATTCTCCATTTTCTTTCACATGTACTTGGTTGTTAGAATCAAATAATATATAGATATGGAAACAAATAAATTTTAGGATAGTCTTGAGAAAATGTGAGAGAGGGAGGGGAAAAAAAGATTCTACTAATGTTTATGTAATTAGTTTGAGGTTCATGCACTAACCAATTATTTGGATTATAAATATTTTGCATGTTGTACCATAAAACTCGTGAACAGCTCAGCACTGACCAAATAAGGAAAAACAACCCGGAATTTTTGGGATTGAGTTTGAGGATGTTAATGCTGAGGATTGTATCTGGCTCTATAATTGGTAAAATATTATACTCCCTCCAATTAAAATTATTTATCCTACTTTCCCTTTTAATATGTTTTAAGAAGAATATTTCTTTCCTTTGATAATCTATGATACAGGTTGCTTTACATTTATATCTATGATATATTGGGACAATCGAAGAAAAAAAGGAATTTCAAAAGCAAAAAAAGAGTTTGATATATTTTAAGATTTTTTGTTATATAGTCTATATCCGTGTGACATGTTGCTTTACAAGTGATCTGTATCTATAATAAAATTTGAATTTCTCAAGAACAACAAAAAGAATAATAACAAAGCACAACAATTAATGAACAATGGCCTAAAAATACCTGAATTATACTCAAATCCTAAACCCGGGCCATTTCCATGATCACCCCACCCAAATAAGGATTTTTCTACCATTAATTCATGTCAAAACCCTACCCTAAGATAACCACAATAGATTCTAAGGCTTAAGAATCGAACTACAAGTTAGGGGAGTAATTAACTTACCTTTACTGAAGAGATTGGTGGAAAATTGAAGAAAATGCCCAGGTTGCCCTTTTAGGATTTTTCATGCATTAATTCATGATGGACCGCGCTATAGCGCCTCCGCCATTGTGGATCACCTAATATAGCGAGAATTAATTCTCCCACTATAGCGGCGTGATTGCACGAAAAAAAAAACTCAAAATTTTCCCAAAAAGTCCTCATTTTGCAACACACCTTCAAATCTTGACGTTCTAAATTATTCACGCCAAGTGCGACATCGGGAGTTCTACTCATCCGAATTTAATTCTGAAAAGCCTTACAATTTTCTTAATGTCTTGGATAATAGAAAGTCCAATCCAAGTGTTTGCAACAAATTTTAAAGTGACGAAAAATAAATTACAATCACAAAAAAAAAATGAAGAAACATAATTTTATTCATCAAGATTACAGGTACAATTCTGTTCCTCCCTTGATTCTACTCTCCTGAGATTTATCCATGATTCGAGGGCAGTTAGTGGTGTATTTCTCGAACTAGGATGATTTACATTTGACCTCTATATGAATATTCCATGACTTTAATTTGTGGAATATTCGAGATCTTGATCTTTAAAAATACGCTAGAGTTTATGGGATATTTTGAGATGCCTTTTAAGGGAATTTAGTACATTTTATATAGGCATGAACTAGGGTTTAGGGTTGAGTAGCCTCCAATGATTTTAATTGTAACTGAACACACCTTCTAGAGTCCCAATTCGAATTGAACACGTCTTGCAGAGTCCCACAAAATTTCAATGTCTACAAATGCCCCCTGCTTCAAGGCTTGTCGGAGTGTAGACTTGATGAAACTCAAAGACGAGGTTTGAAGTACTCTCTAAGATTTATCCATGATTTGAGGGTCAGTAGTGGCGTATTTCTCGAACTAGGATGATTTAGATTTGACCTCTATATGAATATTCCATGACTTTTATTGAATATTCGAGATCTTGATCTTTAAAAATACCCAAGAGTTTATGAGATATTTTGAGATTTTGATCTCTTTATGAAATTTTCGAGATGCCTTTTAAGGGAATTTAGTACCCTTTATATAGGCATGAAGTAGGGTTTAGGGTTTAGCCTCCAAGAATCCTAATTGGAATTGAACACACATTCTAGAGTTCTAATTCGAATTAAACACGTCTTGTAGAGTCCCACAAAATTCCAATGTCTACAAATGCCCCCTGCTTCAAGGCTTGTCGGAGAGTAGACTCAATGAAACTCAAAGATGAGGCTTGAAGTACTCATTCTTCCACCTTTGTAGCTTCAGATTTTCAGATTTGATTTATGAGAGAAGAGATAAAGGGCAGATTTGGTCCCACTGGGCATGCCAATTTGTTTGCAACAAATTTTAAAGTGACAGAAAATAAATTACAATCACAAAAAAATATGAAGAAACATAATTTTATTCATCAAGATTGTGGGTACAATTCTATTCCTCCCTTAATTCTACTCACCTAAGATTTATCCATGATTCGAGGGCCGTTAGTGGCATATTTCTCGAACTAGGATGATTTAGATTTGACCTCTATTTAAATATTCCATGACTTTTGTGGAATATTCGAGATCTTGATCTTTAAAAATACCCAAGAGTTTATGGGATATTTGAGATGCCTTTTAAGGGAATTTAGGACCCTTTACGTGAACTAGAGTTTAGGGTTGAGTAGCCTCCAAGAATCGTAATTGAGTTGAACACAATTTTTAGAGTCCCACAAAATTTCAATGTCTACACCAAGCTTAGACATTTTACCCAATCCATTCTTGGATTGTCCTAAGGATTTTCAAGTTCCTACCCAAAAAGTTTTCTGAACCACTTCTATCACCATTGGTCTACCCATAGCGACCAGAAAGGGTCGTTACAATGGTAGTTCACTATAGTGAAGCCAGAATGGTTGCCTAGATTTGCCATGGCAAAGTTTCATTCGCTATAGTAGACTTTGCCATAGCGAAAATGTTTCCGCTATAACGAAGCTAGCCAGTCGCTAAGGTTCACCATGACAAGGCTCCTTTCGTCATAGCAATGTTTACTACATCAAAAGGGTCTGGTAGTTTGGAGTTTTATTCAAATATTAGATAGCTTGTACATGTGACTTTCAAGTTTTAGGAATAGTTTTGTTCTATATTGCGCGGACTCTTCATATTTGCAGGCGAACCCGTCTCGACGCGACACTGGTGCGGGTGCGGGGTGCGTGTCAGATTCGATCAATCCGATCCGGACACTTTGACCGAAGCCGAGAAAATATTTGGGGAAGAAAAAATCAGTTTCCGGCGACGTAAAGAGGACAAAGCTTGAAAAAGTACAGAGAATAGAAGAAAGAAGAGAAAATCAGTTTCCGGCTCCGGCGACGCGACGTAAAGAAGACAAAGTTGAAAAAGTAAAGAGAAGAGAAGAAAGAAGAGTTTTTTCTTCAAAACGTAAAGGAAATAGAGAGTCTTTTTTTTAATCTTTCTTGAAAATATATGTACACAATACATATACCCTTGAAAAAAAGAAAGATCAAAAAGTCTTCAAGTAAAGTAGTGTCAGAAAAAGAAACATCCCATCAGCCATCAGCCATCAGCCATCAACTATAAAGTTTTTTCAGTTGGAAATATTATATATATATATAGATATTTTTTATTTAATTTTTTGACAATCAATTTTAAAATTTTAAAATAATGATGGAGATATCTAAAAAAATTTAACTTCATATTTCTTATTTAATTATTTAGCATTTAGTTTTTGAATTTTAAAATTTTAATTGTCAAAATAAAATTTTAATTTTAAGAAAATAAAAGCAGATAAGATATTTATTTAATGTAAACTAAACAATAGTTAGTGTTTTTTTTTTGAAAGAAATAATTTTAATTTAAAAGTTTTTCAATTTGTTTAGAAGTA
>NW_006239362.1:290723-305317 GCF_000226075.1 Solanum tuberosum
TCTTTCCTATTATATATATATAGATATATAAAGAGAAAATGAAATGAAGAAATATTACAATTTACATGTATAAAGAAAATAGGAAAAGAGACGTTAGAAAAGGAGAGAAGGGAACAATATTTTGAAAGATAAATATTTTGTCCATATAAATAGGACGAGTTGGATTGAAAAATGGGATCTAACAATATTATAGAGATTTTTATTTGAAAGGTGCTTTATGTGTAAATATTTACTTGCATGAATTAATTACTGATTAATATTACTATTATTATGTAAATATTTTTAAATACATGCTAATAATTTACATTAAATTTGAATCGAATTCTAATTTGGATTAATTTTTTTAATTTAATTTTGGATTAATATTTATATTGATTGATTTCTTGTTTTGGTTTCGGATTCTAGAAAAAAGAAGGGAGAAACCGAAAAAAACCAAATTATATATATATAAAATTGTAAATATAACTTTGATTATGTTTCTAATTATTGACATAACCAAATAATCGAACCGAAAAAATTCAAATCGAAAAGAGAAAAATCAAACCAAACCAAATCAAGTTTCACTCACAATATAATATCCAGATCAAGGATCATGTCTCTCTAGATCACTTAATTCTTCCTATCAATACAAGCGCTTTAAGGATCTCGTCTTACTATATCTTTTGATTCTTTCTATCATTATAAGCTTCAAACTATCGAAATACTAGAAATATATATAGATATATATAGTTTCACGCACAATATCATATCCAGATCAAGGATCATGTCTCTCTAGATCACTTAATTCTTCCTATCAATACAAGCGCTTTAAGGATCTCGTCTTACTATATCTTTTGATTCTTTCAATCAATATAAACTTCGAACTATCAAAATACTAGAAAAAATATATATATATATAGTTTCACGCACAATATCATATCCAGATCAAGGATCATGTCTCGCTAGATCACTTAATTCTTCCTATCAATACAAGCGCTTTAAGGATCCCGTCTTACTAGATCTTTTGATTCTTTCAATCAATACAAACTTCGATGAACTATCGAATTACTAGAAATATATATAGATATATATAGTTTCACGCACAATATCATATACAGACCAAGGATCATGTCTCTCTAGATCACTTAATTCTTCCTATCAATACAAGCGCTTTAAGGATCCCGTCTTACTAGATCTTTTGATTCTTTCTATCATTACAAGCTTCCGCTTTAAGGATCCCGTCTTACTAGATCTTTTGATTCTTTCTATTATTAAAAGCTTCGAACTATCGAAATACTAGAAATATATATATATCATATCCAGATCGAGGATCATGTCTCGCTAGATAAAAACATTCTATCCAAACGATCTCACATAAATTAAAATTAGATAAAATAATTTTATTTCTATTAGAACTATAAAAACAATTCAAATTAAAATAGTAGAAATATATGTACACAATACATACACCCCTCTTGAAAAAAAGAAAAACTCAAAAAGTCTTCCAAGTAGAGTAACATAAAAAAGATGACATCCCATCAACCATCAACTAGTCCAAAAATCTTTCCATTGTCACCAACTTTTCCCTCCTAAAACCAAAAATTATTTTCATTTTCCAATTGAGTAGTTTCTTCTTTGTTTTTTCATTCTAAGTTCACGGTAAACCAAAAAAAAATTCATCTTCCTTTGTTTAACAAGATGGCATCAAGTAGTCAAAAGGAAATATTTTATGAGACCTACAAAAAGTGTAGGAGTAGATTTTGATGATAAACCTCTATGGAATCATGTGAAAGTTATTTCGATTGCTCCAAATGGGGGTGGAATAGAACATGGTCTTGTAACTATTGCAATAAAATAGTTACGGGATCATATAATAGGGTGAAAAGCACATCTTTTGAGATTATTGGGTCATGGTGTTCAAATATGTAAAGAAAGTAGTGGTGATATATATGCGAATTTGAAGATGTAGCATGAACAAGCCGAAAGAAAAAGAACCGTTGTTCAAGTTGATGCAAGAAACAAAGCTGATTATATATCACTTCCGGAGGGGACTGATTTAATTCAACAAAAAAAAGAGAAAGAGTTCGAGTAGTGGAGCTATAGGAAAATCATTCGGCATCTATGAGAGAAATACGGCCGACAAATTAGCCGCTAGGATGTTCTACGCATCAGGTTTATCGTTCAACTTTGCAAACTGTCCTTATTTTAAAAACTATTCTAAGTTTCTAGCCGAAAATTCCATTCCCGATTATATTCCCCCATCATATAATAGATTGAGGACAACTCTTTTAGCTCAAGAAAAAACACATATTGATAGAAAGTTGCAACCAATTAAAGGTACATGGAAAAAGAAAGGATTGTCGATTTGTTCGGATGGATGGTCCGATACTAAAAGACGACCTTTGATCAATATAATGGCATCATCTAGTGGAGGTCCAATGTTTTTAAATTCAATCAATTCTAGTGGAATCGTAAAAGATGGTGAATATATTGCTAACTTATTTATTGAAGCAATAGAAAATGTAGGTTCAAACAATGTTGTTCAAGTTATTACGGATAATGCAAGTAATATGAAACTTGCCGGTACTATTGTGGAGCAAAAATATCCTCATATATTTTGGACTCCTTGTGTTGTTCATTGTTTGAATCTAGCTTTGAAAAGTATGTGCCAACCTTCGGAAAAATCACCTCACTTTACTAATTGTAAATGGATTTTAGAGTTACTTAGTGAAGTGAGTAATTTGAAGAACTTTGTTGTGAACCATGACTTGGCACATGCACTTTTTCAAAAATATTCGGATTTGTGTTTGTTGAAGGTTGGTGAAACAAGATTTGCCTCACACATCATTATGACCACCCGAATTCGCAAAGTGAAATCATTGGGATGTTGGTATGTCTATATTTTCTTTATTATTTTCTTCAATTATTTAGTTTAAATGATGTTTTTTCTTTTTATATAAAATATTCTAATATATTTATTCTTTTTAATTTATTTTAGGTGGAGATCGATTTGATATTGATGAGACAACTAATGATCTAACCGAGCTTTCAATAGATGAACCTCAAATTGAAGGTGTGATATTTGAGGAAGAGTTTGAAGATTTGGAAGAAGTTGAAGAAGATGTGGAAGATGTGGAAGAGATAGCTAACTTAATTAAATAACTTGATAATTGACAATATTTTGTTGTTATGTTAATTTTAAGTTATGGATTAAGTTGAGACAATCTCTTGATTTTTGTTAAATAGTATGTTTTACACTTTTACTTGGTGTATTGAATATTGATTAGTAATTATGAATATCTAAATTGTGGATAATTATCTTTGTGTATATCTTAAATTTTAATAATTGCAGTATTTTCACTTTCACTTTGTTTCAAGAGATGAGTTACTATCCATGTTCTAAGGTTAGTTCTTCTTTTCAATTTTTATTGATTCTTTTAGTTATATTTATTCTATTGTAATTTGTAAATGCTTTTAATGTTTAGTTTCTATTTTGTTGTGTCTTTGTAGGAAGAATGGAAGAGTAATCTCATCTTGAAGAAAGGAAGATTGAATTCTACAAAATACATGTAAGTTTATCACAACATATCTTTCAAATTTAGAATATCTTCATAACTATATTTTTATAATATTGAAATTTTTTAGCCGTATCCATACTCGGATTTGCACCCACGAATCTTAAAATTTGGATTTTGCCGAATCCGACTCTCGGATTCGCATCCGTCTCGGATACCTGCACCCGAGTCCGAGCAACTTAGGTTTTTGCTCCCCATCCACCAAACAAAATGAAGGTACTTTAATAGAAGAACCACTTATGAAAGAATGATGCAATGACTTGTATGATTTTAAATTGTTATTTTCCGTGTAGTATTTCATAAATTTAGGTGATTTTTTGGGTTGGCTTACCTATCGGTGGACTTGATATGTCACATCCTCGAAATTTGGGTCGTGACAAGTTTAAGGATTGACCAATTCCTTAGTTCATTTATTTATGTATAAATACAAGTGATAATTGTACATTGATCACTATTGATGAAATAAGATCTGTCTTCTCATTTCCCTTCTAAAACATGTTATTTAAATTCTCAGATTTTATGTGTTGGATGTCATTTTGTTCGCCTAAGCTCCTAGATTAAGGACTAGACTAGATCGATTTCATTTCATCGTTAACATAGTTTTGCTCTTTCTTGATTTATGGTTTATTATTTATTTTATATTAGTTATAGTCATAATCTTTTATTTTTATCACTTGAATAAATAATTAACAAGAATTTAATTTAAATTAATAGTTAGTCATTACGGTTGTGTGTGCGTTTTGAAGTAACAAGTATCTCTCTAGCCACAGTCGAAGGAACTAATCATATTCATAGAGGTGCCGGGTTCAGAGCACTCGAATTTGTAGTAATGCTAATAGGCCCTCCTATCTCTATAATCAAGAGATTGAATATCAGGCTACAATTGAACATGATAAGGCCAAATTCAACTATTTCTGAAAGATTCGCGATCCTCCACCAATCGTTTTCCAACAGAGGCAAACGTGAAAAAATGAGTTAAGCTTGCATGCCGACACACTGACGCTGTCAACTATCAACGTAACACCGGACCTCAAGCTCATTTTGTTCATTTACTTTGTTATTGCAATTCAATACCATATTTATTGTTCCTTCTACTTAATTTGTTCACGTTAATTAAGCGAATTATAAATGTACAAATCACGTATTTTGGTCATATCAATTCGAGTGTTCTTGAGCCATGTTTATAAATTCAATTATCACATTTTAAGAGTAAACAATATATGAAGAATTGTTACTCGTTTCTAAAGTGAAAAGTAAATTCAAATTAAAAGTAACTAGAATCCTTGAATTTAATCAAATTGACATCTACACTTGGCCGGAATAAACTTATTGAACAAAGGTAATATTTCGTCACCATTGACTTAGACCCACTAACACACCAAAAATATATAATGAATTAATGATAAATAAAGTCCGGATCCGGTTCCCCTCCATTATCCCGCTTACAAGCACACCATTGATACAATGAATCTAGACGTGATTTAGAATAGGAAGAAGAGAAGAATTTTATTGATAATTGGTCATGTGTTACATGTGAGTACAGCTTCATTCTTTTATAGAGGAATCAAATCACAAATCCTCTAACTAACAAATGCCAGCTCATCTATCTTTACATCACTAATCAATTCACTAATATTGTTACTAACTAATTTGTAACTAACTAATGTACAGTGAACACTAATGCAACAGTAGATTTAACTAACTAATTTGAACACAACCCCTCAACCTGAAGGGTGCAGAATGTTGAGCACACCAAGCTTGCCCAAAAGATGTGAATGTTGAGCTTGACTTAATCCTTTTGTCAATAAATCTGCAAGTTGCTATTGAGTATGAACATAGACAGTGTCAATGATCCCTGCTTTGATCTTGTCTCTAATAAAGTGGCAGTCTATCTCAATGTGTTTAGTCCTCTCATGGAAGACTGGATTGGCTGCTAATTGAATGGCTGATTTGCTATCACTCAGGACATTGATAGGCTTTTGAACAGGTACTCCTAATTCAGTGTACAAGCCCAGCAACCAAGTAACTTCAGACACAGCTGAGGCCATACTTCTATACTCAGCCTTAGCTGAACTTCTGGATACTGTCTGCTGCTTCTTAGATTTCCAAGAGATTAATGACTCTCCAAACTAAACCACATACCCTGTAATGGACCTCCGAGTGTTGGGGCAAGCCGCCCAGTCAGAATTACACCAACAAGACAGGACATTAGTAGGTGTAGATCTCAACCAAACACCTTCACCAACTGTTCCTTTCAAGTATTTAATCACTCTAGTGGCTGCTTCCCAATGTGACCTCTTAGGGGTTTGCATGGATTGGCTAAGAGTTTGCACTACATAGCTAATGTCAGGTCTGGTGATAGTGGCATATAAAAGCTTACCAACCAACCTTTGGTATGCAGTAATGTCGTGAAGTATATCATCACCAGTGAAACCAGTTACCAAGTCATGTTCTACAGAAGTAATTCTCAAATTGGATTCCAATGGAGTTGGTGCAGGCTTAGCACCAATAAGATCTGCCTCAGCAACAAGCTCTAAAATATACTTTCTTTGATTCAAAATAACACCTTCTGATGATCTCAAAACCTCAATGCCAAGGAAAAATTTAAGTTCACCAAGATCCTTTAGCTTGAACTGTTTGTGCAGACTCTCTTTGGCTTCAGAGATCATCTGTGTATTACTTCCTGTGATGAGTAGATCATCAACATAGACCAATATAATCACCAAGTCTGCACCTTTCTTCAATGTGAACAAAGAATAGTCATGTGCACTTTGAGTAAAACCAGAGGCCAACAAGGCATTTGTGAGCTTTAAATTCCATTGCCGAGATGCCTGCTTAAGGCCATATAATGACTTAAGCAGTCTGCATACTTTGTTATCACCTGGTCTTTTAAAACCTTCTGGCATCACCATGTAAACTTCCTCATCTAAATCACCCTGAAGGAAAGCATTATAGACATCCATTTGGTATAGGTTCCAGCCTTTAGACACAGCTAATGCAATCACACACCTGATTATTACCATTTTTGCTACAGGTGAGAAAGTGTCATGGTAATCCAATCCTTCTTGTTGACTATATCCCTTAGCCACTAACCTGGTTTTGAACCTTTCTACCTCACCATTTGCCTTGTACTTTACTTTGTAAATCCACTTTGACCCCACAGTATGCATCCCATTTGGTAACTCAACGACCTTCCATGTATTGTTTTCTTCAAGAGCCTGAATCTCTTGTTGCATAACTTGGATCCACCTCTCATCCTTAGCAGCATCCTTAAAAAAATTTGGTTCCACACAATCAGGGATCTTGTTCAAATAACTCTTGTAACCAGAAGTGACTTTGTTATAACTGAGAGAATTGGCTAGAGGATGTCTTGTACTACTTTTCTGCTTGCTTGTAGTAGTATAGTCCTTCATCCAGGTGGGTTCCTTAGTGCATCTTGAGGTCCTTCTAACAGGAAGATCAACTGGTGGTGGTCTGAATTGAGTTACTGCTTCTTCATGAGTTTGTGAGGGCCGAACATGTTCAGCTTCATGAGGTGTCAATACAAGTTGACCAGCAGTAGCAGGATGAGATATGTCAGCAACTTCAGGAACAGGGTCATCTACACTTTCTACCACATTTGGCTCACCATCACCATTAGTAACTTCAATGTCATGAATATGTTCAATATCAGGAATAGGTGACTGACTTACTTCTAAAGGAGAACCATTGAAGGCAGGTGAGCAAGTTTGAGTAAATGGAAAGACCTTTTCATGAAACACTACATCTCTACTCACAAATATTCTCTTGGTGTTAATGTCTAATAACATGTAGCCTTTTTGGGATTCTGAGTATCCTAGCAGGATAGTGGGGAAAGCCCTTTCTGAAAATTTATCACCTCTCGGCAGTACTGAAGTGTAGCACAAACAGCCTATGACCATGAGATGAGAAATATTTGGAGACTTGAAATAAAGTAGTTCATAAGGACTTCTGTTTGCAATAGTTGATGATGGTAATCTATTCATCAAATACACAGCTGCTTTGATACAATACCCCCAGTACTTGATAGGTAGTTGTGATTGGAATCTGATGGCCCTGGCTATGTTAAGAATTTGCCTATGCTTCCTTTCCACCACACCATTTTGTTGTGGTGTGTGGGGACATCTACTTTGATGCAATATTCCTAAGGCTTGAAACAAGTTAGTACACTGAGAATTGAAGAACTCAGTACCATTGTCTGACCTTACAACTTTAACAGTATAACCAAACTGATTCTTGATCATTGAAAAGAAACGTTTGATGGCCACAATAGTTTCTGATTTCAATTGTAACAAGAAAATCCATACAAATCTACTATAGTCATCTACTATTGTCAAGAAGTACTGTTTCTTATCTAGAGTAGGTGTCTTGTATGGTCCCCATAAGTCCATGTGAACCATATCAAAACTACTAGTAGTTCTACACTGGTCACACTAAGGAAAATTGCTACAAACTAATTGGTTATCCAAATGACTGGAAACTAAAGAAGAAAGCAGGTGTCTTGTTTCCTTCAGGGTGATTTAGATGAGGAAGTTTACATGGTGATGCCAGAAGGTTTTAAAAGACCAGGTGATAACAAAGTATGCAGACTGCTTAAGTCATTATATGGCCTTAAACAGGCATCTCGGCAATGGAATTTAAAGCTCACAAATGCCTTGTTGGCCTCTGGTTTTACTCAAAGTGCACATGACTATTCTTTGTTCACATTGAAGAAAGGTGCAGACTTTGTGATTATATTGGTCTATGTTGATGATCTACTCATCACAGGAAGTAATACACAGATGATCTTTGAAGCCAAAGAGAGTCTGCACAAACAGTTCAAGCTAAAGGATCTTGGTGAACTTAAATTTTTCCTTGGCATTGAGGTTTTGAGATCATCAGAAGGTGTTATTTTGAATCAAAGAAAGTATATTTTAGAGCTTGTTACTGAGGTAGGTCTTATTGGTGCTAAGCCTGCACCAACTCCATTAGAATCCAATTTGAGACTCACTTCTGTAGAACATGACTTGGTAACTGGTTTCACTGGTGATGATATACTTCACGACATTACTGCATACCAAAGGTTGGTTGGTAAGCTTTTATATGCCACTATCACCAGACCTGACATTAGCTATGCTTGATTTATGGTTTATTATTTATTTTATATTAGTTATAGTCATAATCTTTTATTTTTATCACTTGAATAAATAATTAACAAGAATTTAATTTAAATTAATAGTTAGTCATTACGGTTGTGTGTGCGTTTTGAAGTAACAAGTATCTCTCTAGCCACCGTCGAAGGAACTAATCATATTCATAGAGGTCCCGGGTTCAGAGCACTCGAATTTGTAGTCATGCTAATAGGCCCTCCTATCTCTAGAATCAAGAGATTGAATATCAGGCTACAATTGAACATGATAAGGCCAAATTCAACTATTTCTGAAAGATTCGCGATCCTCCACCAATCGTTTTCCAACAGAGGCAAACGTGAAAAAATGAGTTAAGCTTGCATGCCGACACACTGACGCTGTCAACTATCAACGTAACACCGGACCTCAAGCTCATTTTGTTCATTTACTTTGTTCATTTTGTTCATTTACTTAATTTACAAATCACGTATTTTGGTCATATCAATTCGAGTGTTCTTGAGCCATGTTTATAAATTCAATTATCACATTTTAAGAGTAAACAATATATGAAGAATTGTTACTCGTTTCTAAAGTGAAAAGTAAATTCAAATTAAAAGTAACTAGAATCCTTGAATTTAATCAAATTGACATCTACACTTGGCCGGAATAAACTTATTGAACAAAGGTAATATTTCGTCACCATTGACTTAGACCCACTAACACACCAAAAATATATAATGAATTAATGATAAATAAAGTCCGGATCCGGTTCCCCTCCATTATCCCTTCCCTCTATTTCGTCAAGTGCACATCTAGATGATAGACATGTGTCTTATTCAAAGTTTAAATGTCAAAACTATAGTATATTAACAATTATCATAACTATAGTTAAGTCAACTAATTTTAGAAAACTACTCTCCAAATTTGGTAAGCATTACAATATATTTCATACAAAATTTGATATTTATTAATATCATCAATTTCATCTTATATTTTTATACTTAAATATTAAATTGTATGATATTTAAGATGAGAATCAACTAAACAATTTTCTGTACGAGTAAACTTTATTCTTGAAATATTATACTATGTTGAGAAAAAAAAGAGTGAAGAATAAAGTTCTATCACATTTCAGCATTAACTAGCTAGCATATTACAAGTTGATTTCTCGGCCACTTAATTTATATATATATATATATATAACCACTTTCCTTAATGAAGAAACTAAAATCAAGAAGAAATATGACCACTTAAGAAATCATATTAATGGCAATAATATTCCTTAAACTCAACCCACAACTTGCCCTTTTTTTTTAATCATTTTGTCAATTTGGAGCTGTTCACGAGTTACATCCTAGAACATGGAAAGTATATTAATCCAAGAACATGGCTACTTTTGTATCATTTCTCCTCTATATGTATCTCCAAGACTCCAAATTCCTAAGTAGTAGTGCCGGCAAAATGAGCCCATATTTTGGTAACCCGCCCATATTTTAATGGGTTGGGTGAGTAACTTTTTGCAGGGGTAAAATATGGGTTGATACTCATATTCAACCCATAAAAATATGGGTAAACTATGGGTAAACTAGTATTTTACCCAATTCATTTGTTAACCAATCCATTTTTACCATATCAAATATAGACAAATTGAATTATTACCATTTTATGTTGACCCATTTTTAACCCGCCCAAATTTGACCCAATCCGCCCATTTGCCACCACTACGTAAGTAGCATTTCTGTTATTCAATCATTGAAGTGATTTCGATCAAATTGAAAAAAGTCAACTCTATGTATGTTTCTTATTAGAAAAGCACACATCAAGGTACTATAATATTTTATAGAATATCATATTCAAATAAGTAGTTAGCCCATGAACCACAAACTAATTAAATAAACATTAGAAAAATATTTTTTGTTATTTCCTCCCTCTCTCACATTTTCTCAAGACTACCCCAACATTTGTGTTTTTGTTTCTATTTATTTGAAGCTAGCTATAGTTCATTTGAATGTATAAGTAACAAGGGGGACAAAAAGAGTAAATAAAATGGAGAATTTTTTGTTGGTGTCTTTGTTATTTTTGGCAATAACAATATTGCCTTGAACTCATGGGCTTGATCAAAGTCCTAAAGGAATGGATAAATGGTTCAAGAAGCTTCCTCATGCAAAAGTAAAAATGACCAAACTTCACTTCTACTTTCATGATACTGTGACTGCAAAGAATCCATCAGCAATCCAAATAGCACAAGCCAATAATACATTTCAATCACCAACATTGTTTGGTTTAGGTCAAGGGTATGATGCCAAGACACCAGTTCATTTTGTCAATGTACCAAAACTCTACTAACGACAAGTCTAAGAAAATGAGTACAACCCAAACTAAACATACGAGTAATTCTAACTAGATAGTCTGAGTCCAAAAGAGTGGACTAAACAAATGAGAACTCATGGTAGCTTGGAAGAACTAGCTCACCCTTGAATTCGGTTTCGATGAGTAATCTCCTAGATGAGGTATGTCAGTAGCCGCCTAAAGATACCTTGTACTCAACAAAGAAAGAGCAAGTGCAGTATCAGTACACAACCACAGTGTACTGGTAGGATCACACAACTATTCCAGCAAGCGAACATACATAAGCAGTCACAACATAGTAAACATGACATGTACAAAATATATATACATATACAGGTTATCAATCAAGAACAACTGACAAATACATCTTCTCATTAACAAGTAATTATGACAATTCAATGGTCCTCTCATGGAACCCATACCCAAACTGTTAATGCACCGGAACATGATACCCAATCCAAGTTAGTGTATCAAAACATGACACCCGTTCCAATATATATGTCGGCACGTGACATCCGATCCCAGTTAGTGTGTTGAACGTAACACCCGATCCATTCAACAAGCCACAATCACAATACATAAGCAGTCACAACATAGTAAACATGACATGTACAAAATATATATACATATACAGGTTATCAATCAAGAACAACTGACAAATACATCTTCTCATTAACAAGTAATTATGACAATTCAATGGTCCTCATGGAACCAATACCCTAGCTGTTAGTGTGTCGGAACGTGACACCCGATCCTAATTAGTGTATCGAAATTTGACACCCGATCCATTCAACATGCCACAATCACAATCACAATGTACATTCTCATAATCATACAATCAAGTGTTGATTCATGACATACAATCATTCATTCATACTCATTTACATTAGGTGTGATCAATAGTGCCACACTCGCATACATACAAACATTACAATGAAGCAAATACTAACATACATCACAGAAACATGAAATCAAATCATCACCTACCTCGAAACCAAGCTTGAATCCCCCTAAGGCACTTGAATCTTCTCTTTTAGGATTCTTTCCACTTGTTCGTGGTCTAAAAACATATAATTAACGCAAGGATCAATAAACGAGGCCTAATTACCCGGATTACAATCGAAATTATTAACCCTAGGCCAAACCCAAGATCACAATATCCAATTTAGGGCTTTTTCCACCATTAACTTCAGATCAAAACCTTCCCCCAACAATAATTACCCAAGAATCTAAGTTCTATGGATTGAAATACGGATTAGGGGAGTAAAATCCTTACCTTTAGTGCTAGAAGAGGTGGAAAACCTTCAAGAAAAATCCATGGTTTGTCTCTTAGCTCTCAAGAACGAAACTTGCAGAAAAATAACATTTTTGGGTTTCAATCCCGACTTAAGTTGCGTCTGGCCCGTTACAGCGGACCTCATCCCGCTACAGCGGCCCCGCCGTGGAGGGATAAATTATGCCCTGGCGGCTTGTACGGAGACAGAGAGTCAAAATTAGAGATCCAAACTCCCATTACACTACACACCTTCAACCCATGACATTCAAAAACTACTCGTTTGTGCTAAGATCAGTTTCAGGAGTTCTACTTGCCCGAATTCGATTTCGTAAAGTCATACGGATTTCTCAACGTCTTAGCTATCCACTCATGTGATCAAAATCATAATTAGATCTATCATTCATTATCAGATTTCCCTAGACCTCACATGACTCAGATTTCGTCCAAATCTGGACTAGGCTAGGAATTTCAAAGTTACTACCCAAAAGTTTTCTGACCCCAATTGTTTCCCTAACGACGGAATCAGGTCATTACGCTCAGCTACTTGAACTTCACCTTTTGGTGAGGATTTGGCTTCTCGCATAACTTTCACCTTGCTACTCACTTCCTGGATATTTAAGAATAATTTAAAGATAAATAATCTCTCAACCCTGGCCCATACATAGTAAGAGTAAAATTAGTGTATATCCGCACTCTTCAGACTCTACTTGTGCGATACTACTGGATATTTGTTGTTGTTATGACAAGGTTCAATGATAGTTAGAATAGATATGGGTTTTTGTAGCCCTGATAGACCAGTAAAATAGACTTCATAACTTATTGATCTTACAGATGTGGGCCTGAAGTAGCTAGCTGGTACACAAGTTCAAATAAGAGTTTTCTGAACCTAGTTACAAATACTTGACACATTTTTTTTTTTGCATATACTATGATTTCTAAATCGCGATTAATTAATACTCATCTGACTTTGATAGTAACACAATAAACTGTGAGTAAATATTTTACTGCATACCAATATTTAAGTAAGTTGAACATAAAAACTGACTTTGTTTTAGGCCCAAAGGATTTGAGGCCTCACTACCATTTCAACAACAAGCAAGCGAATCATTTGCTTTAGGCCCAAAATATTTTGAAGCTCAAAAGTTATTAAAATATTTATTTGGGATAAGACACAAGTACCTTCCTAGACTATGATCGAAATTTCAGAGACACTATAACTAAATTAAGGTCCTATTACTCCCCTGAACTCATTCCTTTTGGCGTGCGTGGGAGATATTTGGAGACCACGTATGCTAAAAAGGTGTACAAAATTACAAAAAAATAAGTTCAGGGGGTAATAGGACCTTAGTTTAGTTATGATGTATCTCTGAATTTCGGTCATAGTCTAAGGGGATACTTGTGGCTTATCCCTATTTATTTAATTATTTCTTATCATTTGTAGAAGTAGTACATTATTTTTTCATTTAATAAATTTCTATGCTCTCTTTTTATCAATTTGTACGATCTAATTATTGATCTAAACTCCGAACTTAGTTGAAGTAAAATAGAAGATTATATTATCCGCCACGAAATGATTCTATAATGAAATTCCCATTGGTCTTTAGTTCATAGATGACAAACTACCTATTTTTGATAGGCTGTACACATTTTGAAAGGGAACTATGTTTGGCAGAATGCAAATAGTAAAAAAACTCACACGATATACTGAATAAAAGAACAAAGCTGATTTATGTCCTAGGGAATAATGTCATAGACTGATAGAAAATGAAGAACCATTTATACAGATGAAAAATAGAGTGATGGCAAGATAGATACAGAAACACCCCAAAAATTTCTAAGCTAAGATCGGAACCATTCATCATTTACGTATAAAGTTTTATCGGGTGATTCTTAAATCATGCTTAGGTTTAAAGGTTAATTCTTTAGTAAGGGAATAGATTTGGAGATGAATTAAGGTCATAAGAATCCCCTAGCACAAAGTGTTGGGATATATACTAAGATATAATATTTATTATAGAATAAATATTTATTCAATTTTAATAGATCATATATTCGTTTATGGTGTCTATTTACTTATATAGTAGATGATTTAGTGTGTAGAGTTTTAGCTTATACACAGAGGATTAAATCATCGGTTCTTATAAGTATAAAGTTTTTTGTTCACAATCTAGGATGGAAATTGGACATGCCATCGGTACGATTGTAGCACAAGATTATATGTAATTTATCTTGATTATGGGAACGGTATAGTTCCAACTTCTTGTGCTAGTGCATTTTGTATGTATTGAA
>NW_006239362.1:305956-308372 GCF_000226075.1 Solanum tuberosum
TAATTATTTGGAATTATTTCCATAATTGGAAGCCTCAGTAATTAATTATGTGGTCCCTATAGTGCCCATATTTAACTAGAACTCAGAATCCTATTTCTTAGGGGGGAAAAGGAGTAGGCTTGTGTTTTCTTGTTTTTCAAGAAAATTGGATTTTCTTCTCCTTTTTGGATTGGGAAGAAATCTCTATAAATAGAGATTCTCCTAACCTAGAAAAAGATGGATTATTTTTCTATTCGATACTTGCCCACCCAAGTATTGAGAGAGTTCAGATGTGAACTTGGGATCATTGTAGAAGACCATAGATGTTGTCTATCTTGTGGATTCACGTGAAGGTCCGTCTAACTTGGGGATTCGCTTGAAGGTATCTTCTCACGCTTCAAAATGTATTTATCGAATTAAATTCAGCAAGTTTATGTGTTCTAGCATGATTATGTGTTCTAGCATAAACGATTTGATTATCTATTATTCGTGTAAGCAGTAAGATCTTGATATGTTTCCGATGTGCATATAGTTTTTCCAACAATTGACATCAAGAGCCAGGCTTGCATCTAAATAGATAACTAATATGAAATATATATGAATCGTGAGAAACAAAGAAAGTCGTTTGAAAGTTTTCTGCGATTGCTAGATCGTTTAGCGAATATAGCTTCTTGAAAAGTGGGAATAACAATTCTTTATTCTGTTAACTTTGGTTTCAAGAGGTTTGAACGTAAGTTGCCGGGCAGAAACTAAAATGCAAGATCCTAAATAAGTATAGCCTTAAGAATTTTCGTTTAAATTCATAGTGAGCTTGATTTAGGTGTTGTAATTGTTCCACTAAAATTCGGATACCTTATGCATTAGCTGTACAAGGATTTGGACAGTAATCGGTCGAATAAGGCATAACAAAATAATTTCCCACAATGAAATTTATTTTGTGATTATTATTATATATGGTAATTATTTATTGAAAAAGGCATCACTTTGGCACTAAATTAATGGCGGCTCCTTTGTTTTTTAATTTTGTTTAAAAGATGGTGCCGTTGTTCAGTGTTGCTTGATTTCTATTTTACTAGAAAGAGTTTGTTATGCGGGCATTGTTTTTGTAATTTTGCATAAAAAGATAAAAATCAAGATTTTATAATTAATAAATGATTACCATTAAGTGGTTTGTTTATTTGAAATTATTAGAAGTTTTTGATTTTTTTATATATGTGAGATTACAATATATGAATTGAGAATTATGATAAATAAATAGGATCTATGAAAATGGTCTATTGATTTGAGTCGTTAGAATATCCTCAATGTATCATGTATGGATTGTTCTTCATAAATGTATACTAGTAAATGTTTGTTTACTCGAAAGGAGATTTACATTTAGATACTAGTAACACTTAAATTAATTTATGAGAAGAGATATTAAAGATTTTCACCGGTTTAAAGGGAGAAATATAATATCTTGAATTCTCAAGTGTATTAATTGAGAGAACAATATATGTTGTAAAAAGGTTAGTTGTGTGTCTTAGTTGAAAGACAGGACACAATGTATGCCTTATGCTCATGAGATAATTATTGAAAGAGAATGAAATTTTGAATCTTTAACTATGCCTAAAATGATTAATTTTCAAATTTGATCATAGTTTGAAGGTTATGAATCATTGTGATCTTTGATTGACTTGAAATTTGGTGGTTCCATCGAAGATCATTTTGATGGGTTTTAGATAGTTTGTCGGATTAAAATTTGATTTGAATATGATAAGATCATTCTTTATGTTAATTATGTTTACGTTAAATTTGGAATATGATTACACATTGTTATTTAACATGAATTGATATGTGATAAGAATGTATGTCATATTGTTTTGATTCCTAAAGATACTTAAATTACTTGAATTTGAATTTGGTCATAGCTTTGGAAATAAAGATTCTTTATATGCTCCAATTGACCTGAAATTTGGTAAGTTCATTGATAACGGTCTAGTAAGAAGTACTCATTGCTATGTGGTTATGTTTCTTTGAGGCCGTTAAAATAATTTTAAAGTTGTTCTTTGGAATTAAAATGTGATTTAGTATGAATGACATCCTTTATATACGTATTTTTTTTTTTTTTTTGGTTAATTTAAAAATTTTATTTACCAAAGTGAACATTACAAACTGAAAAAAAACCAGCAAACTTGGACATCCTTTATATCGGTTTTATTTATGTTATATGTGGTATGATTACACGTGATGAGTTAACATGAATTGATATATGATAAGGATGTAGATCTGATTATTTTTTCCTTAAATCGTTTCAATCTAAATTTGATCATATCTTTAGAGATAAATATTAATTTTAAACTCTGATTGATCTGAAATTCGGTAGGTTCATCAGAAACGATCAAATTAAAAATACTCATTATTATGAAGTGATTTGGCAATTTGAGGTCGTTTAGAT
>NW_006239362.1:308687-310596 GCF_000226075.1 Solanum tuberosum
GATAATGATATTCACTTGGCTTAAATTAACATATACTCTCCATCTGAGTTAGCTTTTATTTTAAATTTATTAGAGTGAATATCTAACACCATATATGTATATTGTATGAGTAGCTATTTTTTCATTAAAATTTATTGTTCAAGATGCATGGATATCTATGAGGTGTGTTTTGAATTTTCGTATTCAATGCATTCACAAACATGCTGATTTTTGGAAAATAGTATTCAGATAAAGTAAATAGTTTTTAGAATTTTGTTCTTTGTTCTTGATTTGTGTATCTATTTCACAAATGATGATGTGTGTCATGAGATAAGAATTTTTGAATGGAAAAATTTTAAATTCTATTTTGACCATATAACGTTTTCAACCAAATTGATCATAGTTTTGGAATTCGAAAAAAAAGGAACTCTGATTGATCTGAAATTTGGTAGATTCATAAGAACGACCTAGTAAGAAATTAATTAATATTTTGGATCGTTATATGAGTTTTTGGTCATATTTGATTAAATAGTAGTGAAGTATTAGTTTTATGTGCTGACTTAGACCTTCCTCCCTATCGGATGAAATTGATACAAGGTCACTATGTATTTAATCGTCTAGCTTGATTGTCACGCCCCGAGCCTACACCCTGGACGTGGCCGGCACTCGAAGACCATTGCTGGCCCCCAAGTGAACCCTTGGCCTGGCTTACTTAACTCAGCAGAAACCTTAACTCAACAGAATAACTCCATGCAATGAAAGGTCATAAAACAACCTAACTGATAAAATCTGGCCAAAAAGGCAACTCGAGTCTCAAAATAGAATATTTATATATATATACATAGATGAGAGACTCAATACTAACTGACTGACTGTCTATGAAGCCTCTATAATACTGAGATGAATGTTGGGATAGACCCCGCAACATCCTAATAAAACAAAACTACGAAAAATGAAATAACAAAGTCCTCCAGAATGCAAGGAGGCTCACCACTGACTCTGGAGTGCTCAACTGGATCAACGGCGTGCTGGATGATGATCCTGGGTACCTGCGTCTGCATCATAATAAGATGCAGGCCAACTGGCATCAGTACATGAAATGTACGAGTATGCGAGCTGGACAACTAAACAACAACTTAAGCTTGAAAGGGATACAAAAGAGAACTTACCTTGGCTCTAATCAACTCATTAGTAACTGAACTCAATATAAAGCAATAAGACACATGCAATATATAAAGCTTGTAAAACTATTTAAAACATGACGTCAAAAATCATATTTATAATATCATAAAAATACCATCCTCCCTCTCAAAGTCTACTTGTGCAATGCATGAATGAAGTCCCATACCCCCATCCATACTAAGCAGAACCCCTCGAGGAACCATGCAATTTCTACTGTGGGAGTTTATCTAACCGACAACCACCACTAGGAGCCTAAGTGGTGATACAACGTTGTTACCATCACGCTGCCAGACTGTCCTATACTTTGCCGTCATATAGAACTACTTTAACTTTAACTTAGTGGATCCACTAGCTTAACTTACGTGATCATCTAAAAAGTATGACCCGTTAAAACCCATGTTGGCTACATGGCTCTTATGGAGGGTTGAGTTAATATGAACTCGCGTCCCCAATTCGGTGCTCAATACTACTCCCAAAAATACTTTGGCTCATAAGTGTTTTAAACACATATTTCTTTAGTTTGAATTAATTGCTCAAACTACCCTCTTAAAAGAGGTAATTGCTCTTGAAAACATCTTTCGAAAAAGAACAAAAACCATATTTTTAATATGATCATTGATGACTCGGGAAGTCATACTGCATAAACATTGATGGTATATCTAGAGACCATACTGTTTAAACATTGATGACATACTCGATTTGTCATACTAATCATGTTTTAGAAACTCTTTCGCAAAACTCATCTTTT
>NW_006239362.1:310864-319855 GCF_000226075.1 Solanum tuberosum
GAGTGTTGAAAACAACTATAAAACATAGGTACATTACCAAGGAACATGTATGAAAAAGTGGGGAGTGAATGGGAAGGATTGGCGTCCTTGGCACTCTTATAGGCGCAGGGCGCCAGCCTTCAGACTTCAGAGGGGCCTGCTGGGCGCTCTGCAAGGCGCGCCGCCCCAAGGGGGAAACTTCAGAACCCCTGTTGGGGCGCTCTGGCTGGTGCGACGCCCCAGCCTTTTCCCCTGAAAATCCGACTTTCTCCTTAGTTTCTCCAACTCTAAACCCTCTTAACATCCAAGGTTCTTTCCCCAAACACTCATAATCATTAAAACCCTCAATATACAATAGATTCAACTCGGAATTCCATCCGGAAACATGCACCAACCCAACAAGAAACTTCAACAACACGACCACAAACTTCAACAAACACAACCAATCTTTTTCTCGGAATTAAAACAAGTTGGCGTGTGGGGGGAATGAACCAACCCAACACTATGATCTCACCATACCTTAATAGGGATCACCCCCGACGAAATCCACGACGATCTCTACGAACCTTGCTGCTTCTTCTCCTTCTCCTCTTCTTCTCATCTTCTCTCTCAAAGCCCTAACCCTCACTTTTTAAAAGGGAAAACTGATTTAAAATCAGTCTAGACCCTTAATATAACCAAAAAAAAGGTTAGGGAAAGGACCAAAATACCCTTACAAATTCGGATGAGCTTCCCTGCCAACAACCCAACTTCCAAAGGGCATAACTCACTCATACGAACTCGGAATCGTGCAAACTCAGCGGCGTTGGAAACATCATTCCAAGAGATTTCCAAACATAACTGGAAATACACCTAACTCATCCTGATCTAGGAGTTATGACCGTTTGAAGTTGACCCAAAACTCACTTTTTTTCCATAACTAAATTTCCAGATTTTTAATTCTTTCCAAAAATGACTATTTCCAATTCTAAGCTTCTTCATAGCAATTTCAAATTGCCGGATGTTACATTGATAATCTGTATTAACTCTCCTAAACTGAGTAATATATGATTGGATCAATGTAACTGGAGGATTTTCACTTGACTTAAACTAACAGTAGATTCTCCATCTGTGTTAGGTCTGTATAAGTTTATGGAGTGAATAATCGGTCATTGTACATGTGTATTACATGGGTAGTTCTCCAATCCCATCGATTGGCTATTCGAGATGCATGGATATATATATGTATAAATGAGCCCTGAATTTTGCTATTTAGGATTATTCGAAATATTATGATCTATTTAATGTATTATATCTCATATTCTCAATAGACTTTATGCACCCACTTAGTACTACTTAAGTTTTTCTTTTGGTAAAGATAAGATATTAATTCAAAGAATGCATTGTACATGTACCTTATGTTAGAAGGAATTATTTTCAGTTTCTAACTAGATAAGAGATGAGTATTTAATATATTTTTTTGTAACTCTCCTATCATTGAGTTTGATGAATATTTTATTTCCTACCCAAAAAGTTTTCTGAACCACTTCTATCACCATTGGTCTACCCATAGTGACCAGAAAGGGTCGTTACAATGGTAGTTCACTATAGTGAAGCCAGAATGGTTGCCTAGATTCGCCATGGCAAAGTTTCATTCGCTATAGTAGACTTTGCCATAGCGAAAATGTTTCCGCTATAACGAAGCTAGCCAGTCGCTAAGGTTCACCATGACAAGGCTCCTTTCGTCATAGCAATGTTTACTACATCAAAAGGGTCTGGTAGTTTGGAGTTTTATTCAAATATTAGATAGCTTGTACATGTGACTTTCAAGTTTTAGGAATAGTTTTGTTGATATTTCTACATTTTATTTTGAGATTTTATGAAAGAATGATGCAATGACTTGTATGATTTTAAATTGTTATTTTCCGTGTAGTATTTCATAAATTTAGGTGATTTTTTGGGTTGGCTTACTATCGGTGGACTTGATATGTCACATCCTCGAAATTTGGGTCGTGACAAGTTTAAGGATTGACCAATTCCTTAGTTCATTTATTTATTTATAAATACAAGTGATCATAATTGTACATTGATCACTATTGATGAAATAAGATCTGTCTTCTCATTTCCCTTCTAAGACATGTTATTTAAATTCTCAAATTTTATGTGTTGGATGTCATTTTGTTCGCCTAAGCTCCTAGATTAAGGACTAGACTAGATCGATTTCATTTCATCGTTAACATAGTTTTGCTCTTTCTTGATTTATGGTTTATTATTTATTTTATATTAGTTATAGTCATAATCTTTTATTTTTATCACTTGAATAAATAATTAACAAGAATTTAATTTAAATTAATAGTTAGTCATTACGGTTGTGTGTGCGTTTTGAAGTAACAAGTATCTCTCTAGCCACCGTCGAAGGAACTAATCATATTCATAGAGGTCCCGGGTTCAGAGCACTCGAATTTGTAGTCATGCTAATAGGCCCTCCTATCTCTAGAATCAAGAGATTGAATATCAGGCTACAATTGAACATGATAAGGCCAAATTCAACTATTTCTGAAAGATTCGCGATTCTCCACCAATCGTTTTCCAATAGACGCAAACGTGAGAAAATGAGTTAAGCTTGCATGCCGACACACTGACGCTGTCAACTATCAACGTAACACCGGACCTCAAGCTCATTTTGTTCATTTACTTTGTTCATTTTGTTCATTTACTTAATTTACAAATCACGTATTTTGGTCATATCAATTCGAGTGTTCTTGAGCCATGTTTATAAATTCAATTATCACATTTTAAGAGTAAACAATATATGAAGAATTGTTACTCGTTTCTAAAGTGAAAAGTAAATTCAAATTAAAAGTAACTAGAATCCTTGAATTTAATCAAATTGACATCTACACTTGGCCGGAATAAACTTATTGAACAAAGGTAATATTTCGTCACCATTGACTTAGACCCACTAACACACCAAAAATATATAATGAATTAATGATAAATAAAGTCCGGATCCGGTTCCCCTCCATTATCCCTTCCCTCTATTTCGTCAAGTGCACATCTAGATGATAGACATGTGTCTTATTCAAAGTTTAAATGTCAAAACTATAGTATATTAACAATTATCATAACTATAGTTAAGTCAACTAATTTTAGAAAACTACTCTCCAAATTTGGTAAGCATTCCAATATATTTCATACAAAAATTGATATTTATTAATATCATTAATTTCATATTATATTTTTATACTTAAATATTAAATTGTATGATATTTAAGATGAGAATCAACTAAACAATTTTCTGTACGAGTAAACTTTATTCTTGAAATATTATACTATGTTGAGAAAAAAAAGAGTGAAGAATAAAGTTCTATCACATTTCAGCATTAACTAGCTAGCATATTACAAGTTGATTTCTCGGCCACTTAATTTATATATATATATATATAACCACTTTACTTAATGAAGAAAACTAAAATCAAGAAGAAATATGACCACTTAAGAAATCATATTAATGGCAATAATATTCCTTAAACTCAACCCACAACTTGCCCTTTTTTTTAATCATTTGGTCAATTTGGAGCTGTTCACGAGTTACATCCTAGAACATGGAAAGTATATTAATCCAAGAACATGGCTACTTTTTGTATCATTTCTCCTCTATATGTATCTCCAAGACTCCAAATTCCTAAGTAGTAGTGCCGGCAAAATGAGCCCATATTTTGATAACCCGTCCATATTTTAATGGGTTGGGTGAGTAACTTTTTGCAGGGGTAAAATATGGGTTGATACTCATATTCAACCCATAAAAATATGGGTAAAATATGGGTAAACTATGGGTAAACTAGTATTTTACCCAATTCATTTTTTATCCAATCTATTATTATCATATCAAATATGGACGGATTGAATTATTACCCATTTTATGTTGACCCATTTTTAACCCTCCCAAATTTGACCCAATCCGCCTATTTGCCACCACTACGTAAGTAGCATTTCTGTTATTCAATCATTGAATTGATTTATTGAAAAAAGTCAACTCTATGTATGTTTCTTATTAGAAAAGCACACATCAAGGTACTATAATATTTTATAGAATATCATATTCAAATAAGTAGTTAGCGCATGAACCACAAACTAATTAAATAAACATTAGAAAAATCTTTTTTGTTATTTCCTCCCTCTCTCACATTTTCTCAAGACTACCCCAACATTTGTGTTTTCGTTTCTATTTATTTGAAGCTAGCTATAGTTCATTTGAATGTATAAGTAACAAGGGGGGCAAAAAGAGTAAATAAAATGGAGAGTTTTTTGTTGGTGTCTTTGTTATTTTTGGCAATAACAATATTGCCTTCAACTCATGGGCTTGATCAAAGTCCTAAAGGAGTGGATAAATGGTTCAAGAAGCTTCCTCATGCAAAAGTAAAAATGACCAAACTTCACTTCTACTTTCATGATACTGTGACTGCAAAGAATCCATCAGCAATCCAAATAGCACAAGCCAATAATACATTTCAATCACCAACATTGTTTGGCTTAGTAAGAATGATGGACAATCCGTTGACGGTTAAGCCCGAGCCCAACTCAAAAGAAATAGGCCGAGCCCAAGGGATCTATGGCTTCGCATCGTTTGAAGATATAGGCCTTCTTATGACTCTAAACCTTCTGTTCACCGATGGTAAGTACAATGGTAGCACACTTAGTATCCTTGGGCACAACCAGATATTTCATGAGTATCGAGAAATGCCAATCGTTGGTGGTTCTGGTGTTTTCCGGCTAGCACAAGGTGTCGCTACCGCGAAAACATACAGCGGTGATAATACCACACAAAATGCAATAGTTGAATACCATGTTGTGCTTTTGCATTATTGAAGTCTGTTGGCTTGTTTTGTTTGTTCATAATGTATTCTTGATTGCTTTGCTTATTTTTGTTTGTTTTGGTTGTGCATTATGGAAGTCTGCTATGTCGTGATGCTATTAAAGTTAATGTGTTTAATAAAGAAATAAATTACTCCCTTCTCCGTTCACTTTTACTTGTCACACTTTGACTTGACACACTCATTAAGAAAATAATTATTGATATACGTATTTTACCAGCCTATCCCCTTATTAAATGATGTCTTGAAAAATGATTTGAAAAAAAAGATATAATACTGAGGGTAAAACATGAAAAAAAATTATTGTCTTTTTTTTATGTCAAAAATGACAAATAAAAATAAAAATCTATTTTAAAATAAGTAACAAGTAAAAATTAAGGAGGGAGAAATATTTGTTGCCTGTTGGGATTTTAGCACGAAAATTTATAAATTTTGGTGTGAATGAATTGTTCTCTTTTTTTTTTTAAGAAAATCAACAAAAACTTTTATATAAATGAAATTGGGCCACCGTCCATAAAATTACATCAAAGACAACCAAATTTAGCTAGAAAAGAAACCCAACATATTTCCAAAATAGATTAGGCAATAAGCTCTTCAACTTCTTCTGAACTTTGACAATGGTGGGGGTTCCAACTTCCATGGAGGAGATCAAGCTGCTGGTGCGTTCCTTCCTTAGATGTGTTCTGAAAGGTGAGTATACCTCTTTCATTCCTTAACGGATGAGCAACACTAAATAACCAAGATTTCCTTTTTTCAGATGTCAATGTTTCGCTTGTAAGAGCTAGCATTTAGATACATCCTCGCAGGTTAGTCTAGATATTACTAACTTTTTCGATGTATGTAAAATCAGATCTGAAAATAGAGAAAATTGGGTCCACATTACAAAATGATGTTGCTACAAGTAATGTTGAAATCAAATATGCTCTTTCAGACGAATTTCCACTACTGAAAATTATGAACAACATAGGCGTGAAAGTTATATTTTAAATTTAAGAAACAAAATCGTGTGATCACTGCATATCCTTGGTTGTGGAATTTACTGTAGTATCCATCTCCACAAACATGTCCTGCCTTACAGGTATGCCCAACATTGATTGCCCTGAAAGCTCATAAAAACACAGCTAATCCAATTTGTAGATACAATTGAGTCCGATCCTATTGAAGGTTCTACAATACAACATGAGAACGTAGATTGTCAAAATATCATTAAGGACACAAGCAAACAATCGATTGAAGTTCAACTAACCTACATGGACAAACAAACACTAATCAAAGCAGTGCAACAACATTCAGTGCAAGAAAATCTTCAATATCAAACTCAAAAATCTTGTAAAATAGATATGATACTTGCAAACATTACTAGTTACTCCGTTGATACCATTAGAGTTTATATACTCTGATGGTATCAAGGAGGAAGATGTAGTAATTCAATGAAAACTAGTTAAATTGATATGTGATACCATCAGAGTATATATATACTCTCTGGTGGTATCACAAAAGAAAAATCAGTGCTTCACTGAAAACACTACTCAATTACTCCTTGATACCATCAGAGTATATATATACTCTCTGGTGGTATCACAAAAGAAAATCAGTGCTTCACTGAAAACACTACTCAATTACTCCTTGATACCATCAGAGTATATATATACTCTGGTGGTATCAAGGAGGATGAAGTAGTGATTCAGTAAAAACTAGCTAAATTAATATTTGATACTATTATATAGATATTCTGGTGGTATCAAAGAAGAAAAAATAGTTCTTCACTGAAAACACTACTCAATTGCTCATTGATACCATATGAGTATATATATATATACTCTGGTGGTATCAAGGAGAAAGAGTTAGTGATTTAGTGAAAACTAGCTAAATTGATACTTGATACCATTAAAGTATATATATACTCTCTAGTGGTATCAAAGAAGAAAAAACAGTGAAAACACTATTCAATTACTCCTTGATACCATCATAGTATATATATAGGTATCAAGGAGGAAGAGGTAGTAATTCAAAAGCACTAGAACAGAAAAAGGAAAAGCTGTGGATAGTGTGGATCCAGACTTTCTACATCAAAAGCAAGGACCTATCTACAATGACCACCCCAAAGCAGGCATGTTGGATTATAAGGAAGATTTTTTATGCGAGGACATGGTATAAAGATGATGTTGGATCAACTGGAGAAAGGAAGAAACCTGAATCCAACATCAAGAACAACTATGTGACACTTAGGCCTCAGTATCCTCAAGTTGAGTGGAAACAATTGGTTCAGGTCAAGGGTATGATGCTAAGACACCCGTTCATTTTGTGGATGACACTACAGAGGAAACTTTCCAATGTAGACAGAGTCTGTGCAATACTGGTCATATGGAGAACTTTGATAACCTATTCTATGCTTGCCCTTACTCCTCATATATCTTGAACGCAATGTTGAACTGGTTAGGCTATCACAGACAAATATGCAACGACCTTCAAAATGAAGTAGGATAAAGTAGAGCCTCCCATGGGTTTTATGCATTAATAACTTGTTAAAATAATGAAGAATAGCCTTGTAAGTCAATTTTAAAGAGTTTGGAAGTCAAACGTCAAGGGACGACCAAGATGATCGGAAACTACTCTTTTACGTGTTGGTGTGTTCTAGTATATTGTTCATGTTTTTATGTGTTGTTTGGAGTCTAAAATCAGTTGGAGGTGACCCTAGTGTCTTAATAAATGTTCTTAGGGTCAAAACGTTCAGATACGACACCCCGGGGGCCACCCCTAAGGGTCCCCCGAGGAGGACCCCAACCTTGGCCAAGCAAGCTGCCAAGGCAGCTTGACATTGCTCATGGAGGGAGCATGTCCGCGTCGCGGACTAGCTCCACCATAGGCCAAAGTTTTGGTCCGCGTCGCGGACTCTACTGCCTCGAAATTTAATTTTCAGAAACTTGTGGGAACACCTCCGCGTCACAAACTTGTTTCCCGATGAAATTTGCGAAAATAGAACTCAAGTTTGACTTGTTTAAAAGGTCCAACTAAGTGAGGGGTAGTTTGGGTAATTTGGGGAATAAGACCTAAAATTAGACCCCATTCTTCAAATTGACCCTTCCCTCTCAAAATAGATTCTCTTAAAAACTCCATTGAAGACCTTGATGAAGCTCAAGCTAGAAGATGGGTTTTCAACTGATTTCTTCTTTAATTTCATGGGTCTTCAATAATTAAGGTATGGTAATTCTTGATTCTTGAATAACCTCTCATTCAAGGAGTTCTATCAAAGATTTTCAAAAGTGATTGAAAGACCAAAATTCCCAATTTTCAATCTAAACATGGGTTCCTTGTCAAACGATTTTCTAAGTCATTCTATTGATGAACTAATGTGGAATTAAGGTTTTTAAGATAATTTTCAAAGGAATTCTTGAAGAACCCATGATCCCCAAATTCTCAAATATTGGCCTATGATGTGGGTCTTTGTGAATATGATCTCTATTGGTGAAATTTTGTTTAGATTAGATTGTATTGATATTTTTTATGATTATCTATACTTATTCATGTTGAATTGTTGGTGTATTGATGAGTTGAGGATTATGGCCTTATGGGCAAAAAATGGGTTTGATCCCTTTGTTTATAGAATTGTACTTAGATTATGTTTATGTTATTGAATTACATTGTTGATTCCTATTGCTACCTATGTCAATTGATTATGAATTGTTGAGGATTGATCCACGGTGATCATGGCTTGGAGAATTGGTAAGTTGACCTAACTTCTAGTCTATAGTATGAGAATTAATGTTGTGAAGTTTGATCCACTTATGGTGAAGGTGTTTACTTCTTGTCTATCTATACATGTTGAGATCATGGCCTTGAAGGCAATAGATGTGAAGTGAATTGATGATTATGATGCATAGGTTGATGAAGTTGTGCTATGAAGGTTATGTATGAAATCCTCAATGCTAGCATGATGTTTAAAGAGTGTTGATGATGAGGAGTATAATGTGAATGATAATGTTAGGGATAAGGTGTGGTCTACATGATTGATTATGTTAAGGACTATTGTGGAATGACCCCTACCTATATGACCAATATATGAATGTTTGATCATATACATGTTAGAAGTACCTATTCAATGTTCAATGTGTCCTCGTCTCCTATGATGAAGTGTGGGTATGTGGTCTAGAATCCCTAA
>NW_006239362.1:320666-375820 GCF_000226075.1 Solanum tuberosum
GGGGGTTATGATTAGGCTCTTTATGTAATGAAGACTATGGTCTATGTATGTTAATATGAAAGCATGTTAAGGTTTACTTTACTTATGTCAAGACATGAATTATGATTATGCATGTGAATTACACTTATGACTTCTTAATGGGTTTGCTTAGTATATGTGGGGGTATGGGACTCCATGTGTACATTGCACAAGTGAGCTTGTGAAGGGGTTGTGAGGGTGGTTTACCTATGATATGAACTAAATGGGTTTTGACTAATGATGTAGTAAAGGAATGAGTCCTTATATGATTTTATGAAGTATGTTGGTCTTATGTCTAATGTTAAATCACGATGTTATGACTTGTTGAATATGATGTGCCTAGTCTATGGTGGCTTCCTAGGGACACTTGGTGTGAGTAGTATTATGGGATGCTACTTGCACATTGCACTAGTGTGACTTGGGGGTTGTCTTAGGTGATGGTTCCTATGTGAAGACTATGTCTTATGGTGTGCTTATGACTCTATGAATATATGTGGTTGGTTTGATGAAGGCTATATGTAAGTTCACCTTTGGTAACCTTAAGGCGATACATTGCACCAAGTATTCCCCAAGGGTTGCTTGAGGAAATGAGTAAAGGTAAAGAGGAAGGTAATGTATTGTATTGCATTGAATGTGCCTAAAATTTATAAGTGGCTCTATGTGCTATTATGAATGGTTTCCATGTGTATGATGATGTATCTGGTTTATATTGTGCCTAATGTACTAAATGTTCTTGAAGTTTCTCTTAAAAGGCATGATGCATAGTTTCCAACTAGATGTCCTTTAAAAGCATGTTTTGCATGGTTATCATACTTAGTGCATTCTTGTACTAACACCATTCTTCTTCATCTTTTACACCCAAAGTGTAGGTGGTGGCGGCTAAAGGGCCTTTCCTAGAAGTGATGAGCTTGGCTTACTATTCCCCAACTTCGGGTGTGTCCTTAAAGATTCAAGGACCTTTATGTTAAAGAGTTTCCTTAAGTTCTATGTACTAGATAGTAGTTTCTTTTGTATTGTAAGAGTTGTGTCCCTCTTGTGTTGTAGTCATGTTTTAAGATGGCTACCTTGAGACGTAGTACTCCGATTTTGTATTAAAGGTTTAAATGAGGTGACTTTTATGTCGTGTGTTATACTATGGAAAAGTTTTAAATTTTCCGCTATTTTTCTATGACAAATGCTATGACGAATGCTAAGGGCATGTATAAGACCTCCGAGAGGTTGAATACGCTAGTAACGACTAGGGGGTGCTCTCGGGTCGTTACAAAATAAGTAGTAGCTGGGAATCTGAAGTCAAATGGATAATTAGCAGGGTCAAGAATAGTAGACAAAGAGCTGGAATTTTGGGATTCTGTTTTGCAACAATCATTTACAACATCTGGCCTGAAAGAAACAATAGGAGGTTTAATGCCATGAAGGGAGCACAACACAGGGATTGAAGGGAATAGCCATACATGTGCATATTGAAGGACAAAGGCACTGCAACTGGAAGCCTCATTTAGATCAACTCATAAGATATCCTAATTAGCTTTTTTTTCATTTATTGTTAGTAGTTTACTTCTTGAGTTAATTCAATTGTATAACAAGTGTCTATGAGAGCCATCTCTAAGTCCAAAAAGAGTTAGTTGGTTTGTATGGAGAATTTTGGTTGATGAAAATGTTACCAGTTGACCAATAAAAAGGTAGTAATTCAGTGAAAACTAGCTAAATTGATGCTTGATACCATTAGAATATATATATATATATATATATATATATATACACTCTGGTGGTATCGAACTACCAACATCACCCGTCTATGAATCATCCCTAATCAACTTAAAATTTGGAGGATCCCACATCTCTTCTTCAGCTACATCATCATCCAACAAAGAATTAGTAATGGGAGCATGACCACATCAACAATTGTTTGAACGTTGCTTACGACTCATAGAACAAAAACACATAGATATTGATTCATAAAATTCAAAAAAGCTTTGATATTAGTAATCCTTAGCTTAAAAACAACAAAGAGTGAAAGAAGAAAGCATATACCAAGTAATAATATTTAATAGATTCAAAAAGGAGAGTTGGTGTAGCAATTTGTGGGTTCGACAGTACATTGCGTTCAAAATCCCCTACTGATTAAGCGTAATTGTACTTTAATGGGGGGAGGGGTATGGGTGTAAATAGTTTGAGCCTGGAGTCCATTAAGGGTAAATAGTTTCATTAATTTGTCTAATTTGGGTAAATAATTTAATTAATTGGTCTAATTTGTGTAGTTTTTCCTTCTTCTTTGTTCCAGATGAGTGATGCACCTAGATTTATAATTAAATTACATATCATTTATTTAAATCATATGAATACTTAAAATTATAAAACTATCAATTGTATTAATCTAAACTAATAATAAAAGTCAACAAAAATAATTTTAGCTATTAGTTGAGTTATACTTCCTCTAGTTAAGCGAATTGTTGAGACTTTTTTCCCCTCATATTTACCTTTCCTTTTAATGAGATTCTTAATTATTTTATATTTTCTGGAAGAGTATTTCAGAAATAATTAAAAGGATAAGAAAAAAAAAAGTGAAATAAGCAGGAAGAACTTTGGATTTCTTTTGGGTTTTGAGAATAATGACTTGAATGAGTGAGTTTTGGGGTCAAAACAACTTATATAGGGGTCCTAGGCTTGGGTAAAATGACATAGCTTTGATTTAATTAAAAGCGGTAAAGACCCATAAGCCCCTCAACTTAAGAACTGACACATCCTTTCACGCCTAGCTTCACGAGCCTTCAAGGGCCACACGACCCGTAGTGGTTCCCGTGGTCCTTGACCAGTAGCCTAGCTTGCCACCCCTTAACCGTCTCTCACTTCACGACCCTCTCTACGGCCCGAAGTGGCCTTCAAGAGTCATCAAGTGGCTTGTGGGAGGGTCTTACTTTGGGCAGACTTTTGGGAGATCACTGCCTAGCCATCAAGGCCATCACCGCGACCTGTGGTCCTCACCAGGAGCCATCTTTATGGCCGTGGGAGGTGACCTCCTCTTGGTAAGTCATTGTGAGCCACCACAAGCAGCACCATGCCTCGTGGTGCCCTTTACTGCCCATATGGGTCCTTGTGAAGGTTGCACATGCCAATTTCTTTGGCTCATGACCTCTCATTTGGTCCCTTACTTAGACTACTAGTTTCCGAGGTGTTACAACTTTTAAGTGTCAACTCCAAATCTAAGGGGTGGATGATAAGATGAGAAACCAAGTCAAGTGTTGAGGTAC
Source organism: Solanum tuberosum (assembly GCF_000226075.1). Classification (NCBI taxonomy): domain Eukaryota; kingdom Viridiplantae; phylum Streptophyta; class Magnoliopsida; order Solanales; family Solanaceae; genus Solanum; species Solanum tuberosum. The sequence goes on from NW_006239362.1 coordinate 323,933, forward strand.
ATCAATCCATTTATAATCTTGTGTATTCGTCAAGTTCAATTATTACATCATCTTGTTGATGATTCTAATATCAGAATTGTGTATGACCTATGCTCATACACTTCAGAGAGATTCACATCTATGCTCAGTTTCCAGAATGAGGGGTAAATACTTTAGCCCATTAATCACAATCTTACTCCATAATGTTATGCATATCAGCCTCATGATATGCACCTATTCATATAAGCATTCATGTCTCATAATATGTTCAGTCTCACAAATTCATGATTACTCTCAATGGATAGCAACATAATGTTATGCCATGCATATTCTTATATCAGATAACTCGAATGAATTGTGCTTATGATCTTTCGCACTAAAGTCCTTTCAGTAATCCTTTTTAGTTTTGGAGAGTGGTATTGTTGATAGTAAATGTGTGATGATGAAGCAGAGGATCACTATTTCTTATTGTGATAGTGATGATGTGTTTATTCCATATAAGGTTATGAATGTGGAGGAAGAAGGAAATAAAGTTTTAAAATGAGTACTAATTCAGCTTCCTGGTGGTAATGCATGAAAGTTCAATTTGTAGAGATGATGAGAGGATGAGAAGTTCTTAGAAAGTGGGTTAGTAGGAATTTATGGAGTGGTTAAGGTTTTAAGCTTGAATTTGGTGTTGTTAACATGTGGACAATGCGTGATACGTTAGGTGTTTCATGATATAAGCTCAAGGTTAGCTGAATGTAGCGGTAAGGAGTAGGTGTTCTTGGGATGAGATTTCCCACAGAGGCATAGAACCCAAATCTTGCGATTTAGATCAGAATGATCACCCTATGTTAAGTACTTTGTGATTCTGAGTTAGACTTGAATATAGTAAAAGTAACCCCTTTCCATTCTCAGACCAGCCGTCATTCGAGGATGAATGATCCCAAGGGGGAGAGATTGTAACACCTCGAAAATTTCTAAGTTAAGAGCCGAACTATTCTTCATTTACATGTAGGGTCATATCAGGTGATTCTTAAATTTCCCATATGTGTAAAGGTAAATTCTTTAGTATGAGAATGATTTGGATATCAATTAATCTAGCATTTGGCAATAGATTTCCAAATATTTTTGGCAAATATTATTTGGGTGAAAATTTGGGCGAAATTTCATCATGTGTTTGGCCATAGTATTTGGGAAACATTTCACTTTTTTAGAAAAAATATGATTTACGCCCATAAGTTTTAAAAAATATCAAAACTAGCCATAAGTTTGTATTACAAGTCAATTGGATCTTCGTTGCAACAAATAACAAGCAATGTCCATGACACTGGAGCAATGTGGTAGTTTGGAGTGAATGCAAGAAGCATCATTCCACACATTGTGAAGTAGACAAAACACATGACTTTGTTACCCTGAGCCGATTGTTCATGATTTTCATCAACAACCATATCATCACTTTCATATTCACTGAATATTTCATCACTACTTTGGTGTTCATGTAAAAAATTATGTAATAAAGCACAAACAACTAATATAGAGGGTGTTTTTGTAAAAGATAAACGTTTGGTGTAAAATTTGAATTTTTAAATGATCTCAAATAATGAGATTTGGCCCAAATACTAGTTTTTTCTAGTATTTGGGAATTTGAGTTATTTGCCAAAAATATTTATCAACTAGTGACAAAATGTATGGACAAACACTATTTTCCAAAAAATTTCCCAAATTTTACTTGGGAAATCTATGGACAAACGGGTCAACTTCAAAGATGAGTTGAAAGTTTCATTATCGATTATGTTTTGATATAAGAGTTTACTTGGGTCAACTTCAAACGACCTAATCTCCTAGAATATAAAGAGTTAAGTGGACCATAACCTATCAAATTAAAGGTATTTGAATCTTTTTTCCAACGCCACCAATTTCGCAACAATCCAATGTTTTAGTAAAATGTTATGACCATTTTAGTAACATGTACCGTGCAGTGACGAATTAGCCGACGGGAAAATATTAAAAAGTATCGTTTTTGTCTTTTTACCTCTAAGAAAACCTAAAGGAAATTCTTGACTAATTAAAGACCCAAAACAATCAGATTTTCATCTCTTAATCAATCATTCTCTTCTCTCTCAAACCCTAAGACAAAACTCTAAGGAAAAATCAAAGTAGAAGACTCCATTCAAGATTCTTTCAATCTTTTTCAAGATTCTTCTTCAATGTAAGTCCTTCTCCAAGAATTTCATTCTTTCGAACTCAAATTCCTCCATACAATTATTAATCACTAATTAAAATCATAATTCTTGATCATAGAGATTTCAAGAAAGTAATTCAAGAATCTCAAGAAAGGTTTTCTTGATTTTTCTCCTTCAAGATAGGGTTTCAAGACTTCTAATCAAGTTCTTCTTCAAGATTCTTCAAGAAAATTGTTCTTTAAGGTATGTAAGGCTATCATAGTCTTGGACTAGTTCATCCTCACACCTACATCTACTTTCAAATCAGTAAAAGAGTAATCTAGGATTCTATCCTTAGATTTGAGTATTCTTGAGATAAGTTGATTTTGAGTTCTCGAGTTCTTGTTTCTTTTTGAAATTTTATTCCTTATTATTGAATTGCTATATGTTATGAATTGAGATTCTTGAGTTGATTCGTTCATGTCTATATTTCAGCATGAGCCCCATGAATTGTGTATTTTTTAGATGAGTAGTATCGTTGAGTTCTGAGTACCAAGTTTCCATATTGCTATTAAGATCCTTGAGTTGAGTAGTTCATGTCTATATTTCAACATGAACCCTATTTTGAGAGTTTTTTTTTTTAGATGAGTAGTATCGTGGAGTTATGAGTCTTGCGTTATGTGTACCGACTTTCCTTATTGCTATTAAGATCCTTGAGTTGAGTAGTTCATGTCTATATTTCAACATGAACCCTATTTTGAGTTATAAATTTTGAGAATCTTTTAAAGCAAACAATTGTGTTTTAAAATGAGTTTTTGAGGAAGTAAAAATGAGTTTTGAGAAAGAGTTTTTAAAACATGATTAGTATGACGATCGGGTATGCCATCAATGTTTAAGTAGTATTGTATCTAGATATATCATCAATGTTTATGTCAGTATGACTCCCGAGTCATCAATAATCATATTACAATATGATTTTGATATGTGTTTTTAGAAAGAGTTTCCATGTATGAGGTGAGTAAGAGTATAAGGGGATTAAGTATTCCCAAATGTATCATTTTTTACATTGATAAAAGAGAAATTTTGATTTCTAAATGAGTTATGAGTTCAAAAGATATTTCAAGAGCAGTTACCTCTTTTAAGAGGGTAGTTTGAGCAATTATCTTAAACCAGAGGAAGAGTTGTGTTTTTAAACACATGAGCATGATCATATATTATTGGGAGTAGTATTGAACACCGATATGGGGATGAGTTCAGACAACTCAAAGTCCTCATAAACCATGTATGCCAACATGGGTAAAGGGTCATACTTTTTAGATGATTCCTTATTTCTTTTTAAGCATACTTAGCGGATCCACTTAGTTTAGGTGTCCTATATCCCGGCAAGGTATATGACAGTTCTGATAGCTTGGGCGAGACGATGTATCATCATGTAGCTTATAGTGATAGTTGTCGGTTAGAGAATATCCCAATAGAGTTAAAGTGTATTTTTATATATCACTTATTATGTTGAGTTCAGAGATGCGAAAGTATTTTGTAAAGTTTTAAATGATTTAACACCTTTATTTCTTTACATTCAGTTGAGTATATATCTATATCTACAGTAGTCCTTTCATTAAGTATTTTTTTGTTATTCAGCTATATTACATACTTGTACATCTAATGTACTGATGTCATTCGACCAACATCTTTTAATGATACATATATAGGTTCTTAGGATCCTCAACAAGAGTGCATTGAGATCATTTCGTCATCTTTTTAGTAAGACCTCCCTACTTCTGGAGGACTCCCATGTTTATGAGTTGTTACTAGTAGTTCTATTGAGGAGTCGTGGGTCTTGTCGCGACAATCATCTTTGTATAGTAGAGGCTTCATATATAGACAGTTTTGGAGTGTCTTTCAATTTCAGATATTTTATTTAAAACTTATGTTTCATACTCAGTATATATAGTTAAGTTTTGAGGTTCAGTAAATTGTTTTTAAACACTTCTTCCAATTTGATGATTGTGGATGCTTGAGTTAGTATTCCACTTGTAGTTAGCCAAGATGAGGGTTCGCTTGAGGGCCATCAATGGTTCTCGAGTTCCGACATAAATAGAGAGGCTTCACTCAAATGGGCATAACTTTTTACTCTGAGCTCAAAATTAGGCAAACTTGGTGGCATTGTAAAGAGGACTCAAAGACCTTTGATTTGATAGCTTATGGGCCACCTAATTATTTATGTGCTAAAAGATCTAGTCATTTGAAGTTGACCCATAAATAAAAACTGATGGGTGACTTGCATGAATTCTATTTAGCTCAGTTAAAGTTCGAGGTATTACCATACCAAAATTGCAATAAAAGATTTTAGACCCAAAAATCGGATCAAAATGTGACCGTGGGGCATGCACATGAAATCTAAAAAATGATTTCTTCACAAGATCTCAACTAGCTCAAGAAGCCTGTGCCCTACAAATGGGCACATTTCGAGCACCGATTGAGCCCAAAATAGTCCCACCAAGTTTAAGCTCAATAATGATCAAAATGGACTTTAAAAGAAGAAATCAATGGAACGTACATAGTGTATGGAAGAATAATGACCCACAATATGTTCCCATGCTATCCATAGTCAAAATCCAGCAACTTGCAGTTGATTTCTCTTTTAATTTTCTCTCCAAATCTCCACAATAATGGAAATTCACTTTGGGAAAATGCATGTTAAACGTGAGGAACTGATATAATTGTAATGAAGTTCTTCATCGCGATTTATTAAATTTGAGTGGGTCCACTGACCTCATATTGCGATTACGATGATCAATGGCCGCGACCATGTTGATCAAGAAAGGTAGTCTTCACATTCCTGTGTCCCAACTCATGGACGTGCTGAGCAAATTTTGGGTGCTGGTCAGCACCAACTATATCAGTTCATTTTATAGTTGAGAAAAATGATCGAACGAGAGCTCGTGAATCGTTTGGAACCCCATGAATGCAAATGTACTATGCTACCCCACTAGAAACGACATTCCAAACTCAATGGAGTCGACGAAACAACCAACTACATTGTCTCGATAGAATGTTGACCCAAATCAACACTTACAAAAGCAATCAAATAAGCAACACCAAACAACATAAAAACATCCCGATCACCTTGGGGCCTAAACCAAATGTCATTCTAGCTCAAACTCGGCATTCAGAGCTAACTGTGATGATGGGATTTTCATCCGAGCATATTTATCTAGAATGTTGACCAAAGTCAATCATTTTCCAAACTTTTAGAAACATCTCGCCTAGCAGTTCAAAATCATGTTGAAGGCCTCGAGACCTGAACCAATCATGCCATTAGTCCTTAAATGTATAGATTCTTTAAATTTAGCTTAGATTTACAAAATTACATGGTCAAACCGCTCATTAAATTTAATGATAACTTTTTGCAACTTTGACCGTAGCATATCAGCGAGCATTTAACATTCGATACCCATTTTACCCCTTTGTGATTTGTTAATTACAAGGATGTACTTGTATATGTGATAAAATAATAAAGGTTGTAAAGGGTAAATTATTTAAAAATTTTCCCTTTACTTCAACTATATAATCCTTCTTTCTTCCTCTGAAACTGCTCAAGAGGTCTATACTTTTCTTAGTTTCTTCCGCCTGGGTGCTTCTTTATTTTCACATTTGATCTGTTCTAATTAGTAAGTATTTTTCAGTTCGTAAGTATGATGTTCAATTATTTTCCTCTTGTAACTAGGGATTTAGACGGATGATGAGTTTCATTGGTATACTAATTTCATGGTTTAAATTCTTCAATCAATAAAATTACAATGTATATATATATATATATAATTATTTTCTAGTTGATACGGTGCATATATATGACTTCTATTATTTTTTTTTGCCTAAGATTAAACTTACAGATTTTATGTATTTGCATCTAATATATTTTTTTCTATCTTGCAGTGATCTATGGCTGCACCAAAGGGTAAAATTTCTACCTATACAAGTGGTCAACAAGAAATGGATCTAAATCTCTCACCTGGTGGCACATTTAATTGTGAAAAGCCTAATGAAATTTCAATGCCTCAACCATTTTCACAAATTAGGGCATCAGCGGCCAACAATCCTGCCTTTCAGCGGGCTATTGAGATTGTAAGATCTGATTTGCATAACAAATTAGAAGATACGTCTAAAATTTATGGTATGTTGTATATCCCCTTTTCTCCGTTTTGTTGATGTTAAGTAATTTAGTTTGTCACATTTTTTTCATTTTGTTTACGCTGGCTCATGCTCTTTCCATTTTCCCCCTTATATTTACTCTTTTTGTCTTAATCCCTTTAAAAAAAAATTCAATTCTTTTATCTTAAACTTAGTTAATGTCATTTATTTTGTTAGCGGAAACGTGAAAAATAAAGAGCAAGGAAGAACAACAATACTTAATGTGATACAGATCAATATGATCCTACGTCCACCTGAGAACAACTATTTGTATATTAACAAAGAAAGGGGAGAAATGCCAAATACATCGAAGATAATTGTTCTCTTAATTCTCTACTCTTCTAATGTATTTTTCTATGAGTTTATGGATGGATTTCTACATTGGAGAATGACCATCCTTTTATAGGTGGCCAAACTTGAGATCTAAGCAAGAAAAGAAATACAAAATTTATCCTCCACAAATTTTGGCTTGCTCTCCAAGTTCAATTCCTAGCCAAGTAAATTGGCACATGAATTTTTATTCCATTGGGTTTGACCTCAAAAAGACCAAACCAACTTTTTCAATCTCCACCTTGGTTTGCGTTCCAAGCATGCATATGAACGACTTCGTCCAAAACTTCTAAACTTATTGGGCAATCCCATTGTAAGAAACAAGGAGAATCAAACCTTTGTTGAACACGCTAGCTCCACCTAGCAGTTGTTCTACTCCCACCAAGTCCTTGCAATGTGCAAACTTGGCAAGATGGAGTATCTTGGTCAACGTGTCTACAACGTTATCGTTTGTGATAACATTGTTGACCTTATTAGCTCCCTCTTCAATGATATCTTGAATGAAATGGAATCTGACATCAATGTGTTTAGTGCGTTCATGAAATCTTTGATTTTTAAACCAATGAATAGCACTTTGAATATCACATCTTAGAGTTGATTCCAGCTAAACCAAACTCAATTCTGCCACCAACCTTTTAACTATATAGCTTCTTTCATTGCCTCTATTGCTGCCATATATTCTGCCTCTATTTTATACAAAGCAACAATTGACTATAAAGTTGATTTCCAACTAACGACACTATGAGCGAGAATAAAGATATATCCAATTGTGGACCTTTTTCGATCAATATCCCCTATATAGGAAGAATCTACATAACTGAGAATTAACGTACCTTCACTTTTCTAAAAGGTTAGGCGAAACATCAGAAGCTCCTTTGAGATATCTCAAAATCCACTTGACAACTTCACAATGCCTTTTCCTTCGACTTTTCATGTATCTGCTTACCATACTTACAAATTGAGAAATATTTGGACGTGTGCACACCATAGCATGCATAATGCTACCAACTGTGCTAGCATAAGGAACCTTTGACATATGCTCCACCCCATCCATAGACTGGGACATTTGTAACTCTCAAATCTTGAAATTAGAAGCTAACAATGTACTTACTGGCTTGCTTATATGCAAAATGAATCTCTCAAGAACCTTTTCGATGTACCTCTTTTTAAAAAGATGTACAACACCATCTTCTCTTGAAATCTCCATTCCAAAGATTTTCTTTATAGCTCCCAAATCCTTCATGTCAAATTCCATGCTCAACAGTTTCTTCAAAATATTTATCTTTGTGATGTTGTTAGCATCAATAAGCATATCATCAACATACAACCATAAATAAATCATAGAGTTACTAGACATCTTCTTGTGATACACACAACTATCTAATGCACTCCTCAAGAATTCATGTGTAGTCATGAATACATCAAACCTCTTGTACCACTGTATTTGGGATTGCTTCAAACCATACAAGGACTTCATCAGTTGGCATACATGATCTTCATTTCTCTTAGGTACGAAACCTTCAGGCTGGTCCATATAAATTCTCTTCTAAATCACCATGTAAGAAAGAAGTTTCACATCAAGTTGTTGAGGCTCCAAATGCAACCAATGCTAGTAGCACGTGAATTAAACTATGTTTCATGACTGGAGAGAAGATGTCATTGTAGTCAATTCCCTCCTTCTGACTGAAACATTTTGCAACGAATCTCGTGGTGAACCTAGAATTTTCCACTTCTGGAATACCATTTTTCTTTTTATAGATCCATTTGCATCCAACTGTCCTCTTCCTGTTTGGCCTTTCAACTAAGACTTGTGTCTCATTTTTGTGAAGATATTCCATCTCTTTCATCATGGCTAGTCGTCATTGTGCAGCATCCTTGCAAGAAGTTGCTTCAACATACGAGGAGGGCTCCAGATCCTTAATCTCTTCTTCTACAGCTACAAATGCATATACTATCAGATTTGCTTGCTCGATAAAACGTTTTGGTTTCTGTATCGGCCTTTTGTCTCTTCCCTATGTAATTGTGTATGGTTCATTAACAACAAGTTCTTCAAGATTTGCATCTTTTGACTCATCAACTTGAGTCTCTTGATCCATTTCCTCGGTAATATCTAATTAATTAACGTTTCAAAGACACTACATCCAATTCTAAGTGTCAACGATCGTAAATCAGTATAAAACCCAACTAAATGAGTTGGGGTCGAATCCCACAGTGAGCGGTATGTGTTTGGAATTCAATTAAGAAGTATGAATGTGTTTTATTCAGCCATAGGAATAAACATTATCGAAAAATGACATATCAAATTTAAAGGGGGTGACACGAATGTCAAATGGGGGGTTTTTGGTTGTAATTATTAACTACAAACAGTCACAAACACTAGGAATTAACAATAATGAGATGGATTCTTGGGATGTGATCGATTATAGGCAAATATAGACATATGGGTAATTGCAACTATTAGTAAATAACTAGATATTAGTGAGTAGGCTAGGCTATAAAAGAGGTAATTTTCTCTCGAACAATTACCCCGAATAAGGTGATTTCTCTCGAACATCAACAAGCAGGCAAATTAAAAGTAACCCACACCTTAATCCATTCACTCTCTCGAGCTATATGTGTGGAGTTGGGTTTAGGATTCACTCTCTCGAATTAAACCCAGATCAACCCAATACCCACAAACCATTAATCAAAAACCTTAGTTCTAAAACCTCTCTCTCGAGCAAGCCAAGAACACAAACATAGAACTGCATTTGCAACAACAATTCTTAAATTAAACCACAATTAATGATTAAACTCACTTTTAAATAGCATTTAAACTAACAATTAGCAATACCCATAAGCTAAATCAGCCCATAATCACATGATCACACCCCAAGAATTGGGGTTTTAGCTAGGCATTATAAAAAGGTAAAAACAGTTACCAAATTGAGTTTCCATCAACTAGGTAAGAGTTATTTCCTCCTTACAATGATCCAATTTGATGAATATCAAAGAGCCACTTCCAATTTCTCAAAAGTGAATTTCTTCAATCCTTCAAAGAATAGGGAAAACTAGTGAAAACTTGTTTCAATACTCAGAGTTCAATATCAATAATAAGAACTAGGTAAGAGTTATTTCCTCCTTACAATGATCCAATTTGATGAATATCAAAGAGCCACTTCCAATTTCTCAAAAGTGAATTTCTTCAATCCTATAAAGCTAAAGAAAACTCTAGAGAAAACTGTCTCCAGATGATAGAACTTAATAAAAACTATCTCTAATGTCTCCAAGATACTAAACTAAATGTTCAAAAACGTATTTATAGTTTCCAAAAATAAGCTGCGAAAGCCCATTTGGTGAAGTAAGTCGGGCTCGCCGAACCACTCGGCGAGCCGCCCTTTGCTCTCTTACATCACCTTTTTACCTTGTCATTCAGCATCCTTAGGTTCTGTAACTTTAGGCGATCTATCACAGCATCAGGGAACTACTCGGCGATTCACCGACTACTCCTTCTTGTCGCCGAGTTAGTTTCTTCCCTCAGGGCTAGCACGCTGGAACTTTAAGCGGTGGAACTGGCCCTTCGGCGGTTCGCCAAACGCTCTTGGCAATCACCAGGCTTGCCATTCTTCAATTCTTCAGTTTGTTTTGTTCTTTTTTGCATGTTAGTGTCCTTGCTTTGTTCCTCAACCCATGTACCTGAAAATCAAGGATTCTTCATTAGTTTATGGTACAAATTAGGCATTTGAGGACACTAAATCTATGCAAACAAAGTCCTAAATGAGTCCAAATCTCGGACTCATCAACGTCATAACCCGATTCCTTGAATTATGATGGAACCTACTATTACCCACCATTAGGCCAGTCAACCGTAACCCATAAATGAAAGTAATGAGTATAAGGGTAGAAACAAGCGGAATCAATACATTAAGCAACAAACCCAGACAAAGGCGGAAGCAAACCAAAACTATATACATAAAAGATCCCTCCCAGAACCTGGAAGTTACAAGTACATAGTTGCTCCAACAAAAAATTACAAGTCCCAAAAGTGGACCAAAAGCAAAACTTATCCCAAAATACAAAAGACTAGTTATACATTATACAAAAGGACATATGCAGGTCGGAATGCCAAGTACTCATCCTCTCCTATGATCCACAAAGCTGCAAGCTCGAATGATCACCGATAGTAGTTGGTACTAGTACTGACATCATGAAACATATGTTGAGTGTAGCATGAGTACAAAAACAACAATTACTCAGTAGGCATCACATGACGACCAAGTAAGAAAGGTAAAGACAATATGAAAAGATAGAATCTAGACACAAATAGAGGTCAAAATGGAATTTAAAGAAAGAACACGAGTGAACCAGAAGTAAAACCTAAGTACAACTAAATTAGACCTAATTGGACCCTATAAGTCCAGAACGTACACTAGTGCGTAAGTTTAAGTAAAATCCGAATAGACCCATATAATCTCGATAGGTACACAAAATAGCTAAACTACAAGAGCGAAGTACAATTAATCCAGATCTAAGAAGCGTAAGCCAAGTCTCAACCCCAAGTAACAACCTTAATCCGTTAGCACCCAATAGAGGGTCTGCCCAGCCAGATAGTAGACTCCTAGGGGCACCACCCTAGCTAGCAAGAGTAAACCGAGGGCTACCCAACTAGACTATAAACTCCAAGGGGCACCAGCCCAGCTACCAAAAGTAACCCAGGGGTATCAATAAGACCACCTGCCAAGATAAATGGTGAACTCTTAGGAGTACCAACCCTACTAGCAAGAATAAACCCCGGGGCCTCAACAAGAACAACAAAGAACCGTGTATTGTCTAAAATCAATATAAGGCTCTTAGCCTGAACCATTCAAATCTAAAGTCACCTAATGAAACATAAAAACCTCTGATATTACAACGGGGTCATAGAAATAGGGAGAGTGAATAGAGTCTCGACAAAGATGAGTCAATGCCTAAACTATTGTTGATTCTATTAGGCTCAAGTCTGCTACACTAATCTACAAGGAACTGATCCGTTCGAAATGACTTCAGAGAAGAAATAAGGCCTAAAGGCCACAAGTATCGCAGGTCTAAGGCAAACACTACTCTAATCCTAGACTAAGGCCAAACATTCCCATTTACCCAACAATCAATAAAAACAAGTCACACCACAAGATAAAGATGATCACACAACCCAAACTAGCATGGTTCTAATCTCAAAAATACTGAAACAAGCCTAGAACATGGTGTCTAAGAAATATAATAAGATCAACTAGGTGCCTACCCCCAATCACATGAATTCAAGATGAATTTACACATTAAAGCTCAATCTATGAGCAAGAAAGTCGTAGCCTATCTTTAGGCAGACTACATGCACTTTGTATCACTTTTCTGGAGGTCTTTCTTTCCAAAGGCCTAAGAACACTACAAACTATCAATAATAGCACTACGACGTTAATAAGGTCATTTCAACACCAAAACACATAAAACGAAGATGAACTAATTTTGGAGTCAAAATGAGAATAATGGGACCCGCACTAGAATTTACAAAATCAACTTCGTAAAAAGGTCTCACATAGTACCACAAACTTGTGTTCCAAAATGGGACATAATTCAGGCCCAGAACAGTAAGAACAACTATATGCAAAATAATTCACATTTAAAGAACAATAAGGGACTACAAAAGTCCATAAAATGACGATAATACCTTCGACGTGTTTTCCCCGATACTCCCCGATCACACGCAACCCCAAGCTTCTTGATGAACCCACACTTTGAATCAAGCAATTTTGAACTAAAATAAGCGAGGAATCACCAAAAAATACTTTGAACAAAGAGTTCAAATGTGTCCAAGTCCTTAAAAGACCGGACGAGGGTCACTTTAGTGATCACTTATGTCGCTTAAGTGACCGGCCAACAAGAGGCGAACCTCTCTTCTATGATACCATGGTCGCTAAAGCGAGGCTTGCTAAAGTGGCGCTAGGTTCGCAAAAGCAATGAGGCATGGGCTGCACAAGCTCGCTTAAGTGAGCCCCTGGTCGTTTAAGCGATGTCAGGGCCTCTAAAGCAATTGACACCTGGATGGACTAGTGTGCTAAAGTGAAGCCCTGGCCGCTTAAGTGGAGGTCGCTTAAGTGAGCCAAGGGTTGCTAAAGTGGAGGCACCACATCAGACACCGGAAATTTTCAGCCAAGTCCCTTGGGCTCAGGATTTGTGCGGAACCTCGAACATGATAACGAGATATGAAACCTAATCAATTTTGAAATTCCCAACTCAATAAATCAATGAAAACTTCCATACGAGGTCATCTTGACTAAAAGTAGGTCCCACACCAAACTCCATTTTAAACCAAAATCTATAAGGGGCTCAGAATTAGCCCAGGAGCCTCGGGATCCGCATGAAGGGTCGTTCTAGAACAAAATCGACCACACTAACAGAATTCTAATTCGAGTATATTTACCAAGAAAGTTGACAAGGTCAAACATAGGCCATAACATGAAAGTTAAAATGCCTAATTGCACAAACTCGCACCGAAAGCTTTGAGAGCCATGACGACCATATGAGTAGCCTAAAATGACCTTTTAGAAGCTGATTGAATCATTAAAATTAGATTTTGAGGTCATCTTCTAAATCTTTGATCCAAAATAACCGTTCAAGGTTCTAAAACTCTAAAACATAGAAATTTGCATAATAAACAAATGAACGACTAGGTGGCCGAACTATCATTTCCGTCAAGTCATAAATTACTTGGGCTAGATAGAGGAATACTCTAAACGATGAACATAAGTCATTAACACATAAATGACCTGGATGGTCTTTATAGGTAAGCTCTACCAGTAGCTCCACCTGCTCATTGTTCTCGTTTACAGAGAACTCCACATAAAATTTATGATGATCAAGTATAGAGGATTCAATAAAGATAAATTCTCTACTAACTACAAATTTCAGTTTAAGATAAACACCAAAGATTATACCCTTTACTCCATCTATATACCCTACGAATATGGCCTTCTTAGCTTTTGGTTCAAGCTTTCCTTCATTAACATAATAATAAGCTGGACACCTAAATATTCACAATAATGAATAGTTAGAGGGTTCACCTGAACATACCTCATTAGGAGTCTTAAAGTCAATCGATGATGTCGGAGATCGATTAACAATATAAGAATCAATGTGAACTATTTTAGCCTAAAGTACTTTGTCATTTTTTCTTGTAAAAGCATAAAACGAGACTTCTCAAGAAGAGATCTATTCATCCTCTTTGCAAATTTATTTTGTTGTGGTGTGTGCCTGGCCATCTTATTTCTTGCGATCCTAGAACCTTGAAGAAATCATTGAAATCTTCACTGTAAAACTCCAAGCCATTGTTTGTCTGAAGATACTTGATTTTTCTCTCTATTGGATTCTCAACCAAAATCTTCCGTTCTTTAAATGCTTCAAAAGCATCACATTTTGTCTTCAAGAAACGCACACAGGTCTTTCATGAAAAATCATCAATGGATGTGAGAAGATACATCTTTCCTTCTTTTGATGGAAGCTTAGAGGGACCCTATAAATCTGAAAGGATGTAGTCTAGCATCCCCCCACCCCCATCTTATGCTTGCAAGTGCTAAAGCTAACCTTTTTGTTCTTCCCTAGGACGCAGTGCTCACAAAATTCAAGTGTGCTGATCTTTTCATCATTCAAAAAGTTGTGGTTGCTCAATATCTGTAGTCCTCGTACGCTCATGTGACCTAGTCTCATAGGCCATAATCTTGCATTATGATCATTAGATAACTGTACTATAGATGCATTTACATAGCCAACGATGGTAAATCCTGCTAGTGTGTAGAGGCCATCCACCAGCTTGGCATTCAACATGACTAAAGACCCTATAGTCACTTAGATAGTTCCTCATTCGCTCCTGTACTTGTAGCAATGTTTATCCGAAGTACCGAGGGAGATTAAAAACTTCTTCAAATTAGGAACATAATGGAGTTTTGTAATAGTCCTCATGGTTCCATCATGGCAGCGAACCCGAACTCAACCATTGCCAACTATTTTACAAGTTGAATTATTGTCCATTATTATGGTTCCTCTATTTGTCTCATAGCTACTGAGCCAATCTCTTCTGAATGTCATATGTAGAGTACAACTAGAGTCTAACAATCATTTGTTGTCATAGACTCCACTATTTCATGATGATTTTAGTACATATTCATCATAAGAATCATATACCTTCTCAACAATGGATGCATTCGTATTTTCTTTCGACTTTGACATAGGGCAATCTTTTTCAAAGTGCCCCTTCTTGTGACAACCCCAACACTCTGCATTCTTCTTGTTCACACAAGAATTTGATATGTACTTTGATTTGCTCCTTTTATGTTGGCTAGTATGGCCTCACACAACGAGCCCACTAGCTTCAAGATTGCTCAAGAGTTAAGTGTTTGCCGCACTTGCTCAAGATTGATAGGATCTTTGCTATACATTACTGAATTTTCAATATCATGATATCTTAAAGTCAATGAAAATAGCAAAGCACATGTCATCGTCTCATCATTCTTCTTAATTATGGCAGTATGTAAGTCCATCATAAGTTTATTGAACGCATCTAGATGGTTTTGCAACAAAGTACCTTACTCCATCTTAAATGTGTGATGACATCGTTATAACAACATCCTTGTTGTTACTGACCGGTCTTGGTAAATCCCTTCTAGCTTTTCCCAAAACTGTTTGGTCATCTCCTTGATACTTGTACTCACTTCACAAAGCAAGTTAGGTGCAAGGGACAACTGGATTACACTCGATGCATCTCCTTCAATCTTCTCTTTTTCAAAATCTGATGTGTCATTGGGGTACTTTCCGTCAATAGTATGGTTTGAACCTTCCCTCCACAGTAACTCAATCATCTGGAAATTCTAGGTATGGAAGTTGTTGCGCCCACTAAATTTATCAAATTAAAATTTCATGGGACTCATCATTAATTGTTTTTATTCTTCAACGACAAAGTATTTGGAAATACATAAAACTAATGTAATTTTTTTCTAATGTGGAAGTTGAGACTGTGTTGCAACCATAGAGCATAAGCAGACAAAACCTTGGTTGTGATACTAATTATTAGCGAAAATGTGCAAAAATAAAAAACAAGGAAGAACAAAAATATTTAACATGGTTTGGATAAGTATGATCCTACGTCCACCAGAGAACAATTGCTTGTATACTATTAAAGAAATGTGAGAGATCACATATACATCTAAGATAATTGCTCTCTTAATTCTCCACTCTTATAATGTATTTTTACTACTAGTTTCTTGATGAATTTCAACAATGGACAATGACCATCCTTTTATAGGTGGCAAAACTTGGGTTCCAAGCAAGAAAAGAAATACAAAATTTGTCCTCCACAAATTTCAGCTTGCTCTCAAAGTTTAATTCCAAGCCAAGTAACTTGGCAGATGAATTTTTCTTCCATTGGGTTTGACCCCACAAAGACCAAACCAACTCTTTCATATTTGTTAGATGTGAGTAATGTATCTAGATTGATCTTTTTTTTTGGGTCAAAAATAGTACTTTTTCAGATGTTTGATCTTTCTTTTGATCTTTTTCACTAAAAGACACAAGAGAAATTTAAGATTAAAGTAAGAAAGAAATTTGTCGAGCCATTAAAGATGAACAATCAACCCAAAATCATTTTTCATGTATTTATGACATCTTCTAAAGTGAAGCTAAAATAATAATAATAATAATGATAATTAATGTCAAATAGATACTAACTTTATTTAATTTCTTTTTCAATTTTCTTGTTGTATTGGAGTATACCATACACTACTCTAACTTTTGTTCCTATCCCCTCAACCATGACTAAAAGTAAGGTAATTGTGCTTACATTCCCTTAAACTATTATTTCAATTAACAAATCTCTCGTTTATTCTACATTATCAGAAAATGAGGAACCTTCTATCAAATTCAATACGGAAAAAGGCAAGTCAATTGTATTTCCAGAAAGTAATGAAAAAAAACCATTGAAGAATGTTAAGAATTCTCATAATGTTGTCACATCAATGGATACAAGTGACCTACTAAGGATTATGCCTTCTGTGACAACTTCTGGTGGAATCAGAAATGGAAAATTGACAGAAGGTTCCTTTACAACTATGGAAAAGGAAAGCAAACTTCAATAGTTTGCATTTGCCATGGAAGGTTCTTCTCACCAGCTGATTTGTGAAGCATGGCGGTGGAAAAGAGGTTGATAATCCGATGGAATTTATTAACATAGTTGATGATGCATCAATAGGCAATGCTTAATTTCTTATATGTTTCAAATATTGTCAAATTGTTGAAATGCAACGTAAAACTTTAGTTTGTTGTTTTTCGTTTCATATGGTAGACAATTCTTCAGTTTTTCAAACTGAACTTGCAAATGAGGTTTGACATCGCAAGGTCTTATTATATAAATATATATAAGCATTATTGATGCACAAGAATCTTTCTAATCGCTTATGCTTTTAGCAAATGTTGATACATAAAATAGGAAATATAGAATCTTACATCAATATATACATTAATTAGTTTAGGTTTGCATCCCTAACTTTCGGTAATGTATTTAAAGTATAATAACTTAGAAATGACGACCTCCTGAGTTTGATATTGTTTAAAAAACAAAACATATTTAGTTATACTGAGCTCAAGAGGTCGTTTGTTTTTGTCAACGCAGTCAATTACTTCTTAAAAAATTGGTAGGAGATCGGTTTTCTTTAATATAACAAATCTAGAAACAATTTTCCATTTCATTCTTGACTCCTATCTCTCTTCAAGTGATGGATTTACTTAGAGCATATGGTGCACGTGCCCTCATCCTATTAGACTTTAAGAGTGAATCTTATATATAAAATTTTGAAAAGTTGGTTTTATATTGTGGTGTGCACTCAAAGTAAAAAAATTGATTCCTAAGGCATTATATTCCCTCTACTAATTTTTTTTCTTTTTTTCTTCTCTTTCTCATTTTCTTTTTTGTTCTCCGATTTTATTTTTCATTTATCTTAGTTATTATCTCTCTCTCTCTCTCTCTCTTTTGGTGACATGGAGCTTTGAGTACTACCTTGGTGTTGCCCTCCTCTCCCTAACTTCAAGTTGTGGGAGGAGACGTCTTCTAAGATCAATTATGCATCTCTCCTTCATGCTAATTCATCTTCTAAATCGGAAACAAAAACAATTTTAAATCTAGTTGAGTTGCTCCATGGCGAACCTACTATCAAATTTACTCTGGATGAGATTTCTGAATTCACAAGGGAAGAAGGATTACACTAGGAGATAGTTATCAAATTCTCCTATGGTCATCCTAATTTGAATGATATTCACACCTTAATACCCAAGCAACTTGGCATCAAAGGCAACTTTTTAGTTTGTTTGCTTTCCCATAGACACTTTTGAATCAAATTTGATCAATTTGAAGACTTTGTAATAACACTTTCTACTCACGTACGTTATTTGTAATTTAGAAGTGGAGAAATTTTATATAGGGCGTTTCTAGGGTGATAATGGTTTAACCCTAAGGAAGAAACCTCTATAGTTTTGACATGGATTTCATTTCCCAAGACTTCCACCTAATATGTTTGCAGGAAAGTTTTATTATCCATTGCTTCTGCCGTTAGAAAACCTGTAGCATTAAAAAATATTAAATTATTTTATTTGGATGAGAAAATTGGGAAGTATTGGAATAATATCCATAAGTCGTGTATGATGCTCTTCCCCTGTATCGTACGATTTGCAAATATCAAGGATGAGTTCTTATTGTCATAAACTTAAATTTGATGTTCAAGAAGGTCTTGTACAACCTTCTCTTGAGGCCAACAATGTTGAACAACTAAAAGGGGATGCAAGAGTTTTTTTTGAATGCAAAGGGGGATGGAAACCAAATGGCTGAAGTGTCATCCACAAAGGAATTAGCTTCAGCTAATTTGAATGTCTTCAAGGTTATGGAAAATGCTACAGCTGAAGTTAATAATAATGTGTAACACCCCGAAATTTTTTTGAGCCAAGACTCGAACCCTTCTTTGTTGAGAGTAGGATTTTATCAAGGAATTCAAAATTTCTCAAGTGTTAAGGTCACTAGATGTAGCACCTTGTGTTCCATAAAGAACTAAAGAGAATTCATTCAAGTCATTCATAAGTTCTTTTAAGCTTTGAGTCAACTTCAAACGATCATAACTTTTAGCACAGAATGAGTTAGGAGACCCGTAAAATATCAAATGAAAGGTCTTGGAATCCTCTTTCCAACGCCGCCAAGTTTGCTAATTTTCGAGCTCGTATGAGGGAGATATGCCATTTGAAGTCGGGCTGTCTAATTAAGGAAAGTTACCCGAAAATATGAAGGGTATTTTGGACTTTTCCTTACCCAATCAGCTTAAAACGAATTTTAGTAATATTTTGGGGACAAATCTGATTTGGGTCAGTCTTCATAAATCCAAATACTCTTGGGGTTTTAGAAGAGAGTTCATTCAAGTCATTCCTAAGTTTTTTTAAAGTTTTGGGTCAACTTTAAACGATCATAACTTTGACTTCTGGTGGTGGACCCTCAATTGTCATATTCTGAATTTCCTATGTCACCTTCAAAATCTAACAGTGCTCCAAAGATTACCAATCCTATTTTGCCTTCAGCTCCATCTTTTGCACAAACTATTGCACAACACAATATGCAATCCAGATCGAATGACTCACTTAGAAAAGAGATATTTATGATACAAGGTATCCCTCAAATCACTTGGACAGAGGAAGAAGTGAATCTGATGAATGAAATTGAGGATCTCCAATTTGCGGTGATTGGAAAATTCACATTTGACTGGTCAGATTTAGAGGAATTGAGGAAAATTATTCCTCAACAATGTGGTTTAAAGGGTGGTTGCAAGATTGGGTTGTTTCGTTGTAAACACATTCTTATACGACTAGCTCTGTAGGAAGACTTTGTAAACCTAGTTTCAAAGGGAGCTTTTTACATTACGTGTAGAGATGGATATTCCTATCTTATGCATATTTTGATCTATGATTCTAGGTTTAAAGTCAATGAAGAAACCTCTATGGCAATGGCATGGATTTCTTTTCCCAACCTTTTGCCTACTTTTTTTGTCAAAGAATGCTTATTCTCTTTAGCTTCGACAGTGGGCAAGTCTATCCATTTAGATCAAGCCACGATCAATAAAACAAGACTAAGCTGTGCATGAGTGAAGGTGTTGGTTGATCTAAAAGGAAGTTTTCCGAAGTGTGTGCACATGAAGATAGAGAATAAAACTACGGGTGAAATAAGAACAAATGTGGTGGAGATTCAATATGACTATGTACCCTAAGTATTGTTTTGATTAAAAGGCCAACACCCGAGCAGAGTTCAGTCAAAACTAACTGCGAGTTTTAAGTCGTTTACTATGTATATTTCAAGGGAAAGCAGGTCAAGTAACTTTTAATTTTTGTTCTTAAATATACTCCCCTCGTCCCCTATTAGTTGATCATCTTACTAAAAATAGTTGTCCCATATTAGTTGATCATCTTACTAAATCAAGAAAATATTTATTAAATTTTTTCCTATATTTTGCAATTAATTCTTTTTGTAAGTGTTCACATTTGTTTGTAAGATTTCCAAGAAAATTTATAAGAGGTGAATTAGTAAACTTATCTTCCTATTTATGATTTCTTAATATGTGTGTAAAAAGAAAAGTGATCAATTAATATAAGATAGAAGGAGTAATTCTTAAGGAATGTGTCAATATCCTAAACGAACACTTGATGAACTAGAAGTATAAAGAAATAATAAATTTTCTCAAAGCATTTAATGGGTCTGAAGCATTTAAATAACTTGGGTAAAGAGGTGTGAATCTCAATTATTAGGTCAATAAATACATTGAAGATAAGAAAGGAGCAACATGTACAACTAAATAATGATTTAATTCAGGAAATTGGTGAGGTTTCTTGTCATGATCTGAGCCTATACACTGGACGTGGCCGATACTTGAGAATCATTGCTTGTCCCCAAGCGAATCATCATCATGGTTGACTACAAGTGGATGACTAACTCAAGAATACACAAGCATCAAACTGAAAGAAATGATAGATCAACAATTTCTTTAAATCTCACAACTCTCTAATATACTGAGTATGAACACAGGTTTTAAATAAAACATCTGAAACTGAAAGACTCTCCAAAACTGTCTATCTATGAAGCCTCTACTATAAAAAGATGAGTGTAGGGACAAGACACACGACTATAAAAATACACCTTAACTCTATTGGGAGATTCTATAACCGACAACCATCACTATGAGCTACATGATGATACAACGTCTAGCCCACGCTGCCAGAACAATCATATACCTTTCCGGGATATAGGACACCTCAACTAAGTGGATCCACTAAGCAATAAGGATTCACCTAAAAAGTATGATTCTTTACCCATGTTGGCAGACATGGTTTACGAGAATTTTGAGTTGTCTGAACTCATGCCCATATGGGTGCTCAATACTACTCCCAATAATATACTCATGCTCAAATGTATAAAACGTACTCTTTCTCTGTTTTGAGGTAATTACTCAAAATAACCTCTTAAAAGAGGTAACTGCTATGAAATATCTTTGAACTCATTAACTCATTTAGAAATCAAAGTTTCTCTTTCCTCAATGTAAAAATTGATACCTTTGGGAATACTTAGTTCCCTTATACTCTAACTCAATTCATATTTGAAAACCCTTTCTCAAAACTATACCAAAAATCATATCGTAATATGATCATTGATAACTCGGGAAGTCATACTGCATAAACATTAATGGCATATCTAGATACCATGCTGCTTAAATATTGATGGCATACTCGACTGTCATACTAATCATATTTTAAAACTCTTTCTCAAAACTCATCTTTGTTTACTCAGAAAATCAGTTTAAGACAAACATATTTGCTTTAAAAGATTCTCAAAAATGATAACTCAAAATAAGGTTCATGCTGAAATATAGACATGACCAAATAAGCTCAAGGATCTCAATAACAATATGAAAAACTCAATACTCAGAATTCAACGATACTACTTATCTCAAGACTACTCAATTAATAGAGTTCATGCTGAAATATAGACATGAACGAATAAACTCAAGAATCATAGTACATAACATATAGCAATTCAATAATTAGGAATATAATTTTCAAAAAGAATTAGGAACTCAAGAACTCAAAATCAACTCATCTCAAGAATACTCAAATCTAGGGATAGAATCCTAGATTACTCTTTTACTAATTTGAAAGTAGATGTAGGGCGTGAAAACGAACTAGTCCAACACTATGATAGCCTTACATACATGAAATAACAAGGTTCTTGAAGAATCTTGAAGAAGAACTTGATTAGAAGCCTTGAAACACTAGCTTTGAAGGAGAACAATCAAGTAAAACCTTTCTTGAGATTCTTGAATTAGTTTCTTGAAATCTCTATGGCCAAGAATTATGATTTGCATGAGTGATTCATAATTGTATGGAGGAATTTGAATAGGAAAGAATGGAGTTCTTGGAGAAGAACTTACCTTGAAGAAGAATCTTGAAATAGATTAAAAAGAATCTTCAATGGAAGTTTCTACTTTGATTTTTCCTTAGGGTTTTGCTTTAGAGTTTGACAGAGAAGAGAATGATGAATTAAGAGATGAAAATCTGATTGTTTTGGGTCTTAAATTAGTCAAGAAATTCGCTTAGAGTTTTCTTAGAGGTAAAAAGACAAAAAGACCCTTTTAATGTTTTCCCGTCGGCTAATTCGTCACTGTATTGTATCAAGTTACTAAAATGGTCATAACTTTTTACTTAAAACTCGGATTGTTGCGAAATTGGTGGCATAGAAAAATACCTTTAATTTGATAGGTTATGGGCCACGTAACTCTATATATTCTAAGAGATATGGTCGTTTGAAGTTCACCCAAAAAGAATCATACATCAAAATTTAATTTGTAAGGAAACTTTCAACTCAACTTTGTACTAGGAGTTTCTAGTGACCTTAATTAATATCCAAAATCATTTCCACACTAAAGAATTTACCTTTACACATATGGTCAATTTAGGAATCACCCGATACGACCTTACATGTAAATGAAGAATGGTTCGGGTCTTAACTTAGAAATTTTTAGAGTGTTACAATACCCAATACCCCCCCCCCCTTCGGGATCATTCGTCTTCAGAGTTACTCTTACTATCTGCATGACTTTTGAACTTCCCTACTAACATAGGTAGAACTGAATCATACTAAGAGTTTGGAACTGTCTATAGCACATAAGTCAAAAATGATATTATTTTGAACATAGTCACACTCTATCTGAAGTTATCTTACATGAATCAAAGGAATCTGGGCATGAAGTAAGAATAAGACTATTATGCCTTAAGAAATACAATTGCTAGCTTTCAAGCCTAGCAAGACCTCTAAACCATGTCCTTATTTGTGAATACCGCACCTTATTAGCTGCAACTCATAACTCCTACAAGGATTTATAACTACTCTTACCAAGATCTAAGTTAAATTGTCTGCTCTTATTGTGCTCAAGTTTAATCTCTAAATCACAAGATACTAAACATGAGAAGTTTATACTTATCTAAAACACAAGATTCAAGTTCATACCTTTATAGGGCATCTCATCCCAAGAATACTTCTCCTTATAGTTGTCTTCAACTAACCCTGAGCCCATATCAAGAAACATCTAAAGCATCATGCATTCATCCACACGCTACCAACACCACATTCAAGCCTAGTACTATAACCACTTCATGAACTCCTACTAACTAACCCTTATAAGAATTTCTCATTCTCTTGTCACTTTTACTGACTTAACTTTCATGCATTATTACCACTTATTACTCATCGTTAAATCTTATCTCCTTCTTCATCCAAATTTATAACCTTAGATGGAATAAAAACAACATCACTATCATAATAAGAAATAGCAATCCTCTTGTCTATTCTTCACATAACTATTATCAACAACACCACTTTTAAACTAAAAAGGGCTATTAAAAGAGCTCTAGGGAAAAAGATCATAAGCACGATTCATTTGATATATCTGATATGAGAATATGCATGACATAACATTATGTTGGTAGACACTGAGAGTAAATCATGAATTTGTGAGACTGAATATACTATGAGATATGAGTGCTTATATAAATAGGTTCATATCATGAGGCTGAGATCCATAACTTTATGAATAAGATTTATACCAATGGGCTAAAGTCTTTTCCCCTCATTCTGTGAACTGAGCGTAGATGTGAATCTCTCTGAAGTGTATGGGCATAGGTCACAAACACAATTATGAAATTAGGAATATCAACAATATGTTGTAACGACTGAACTTTGAGGAATACGCTAGAGTATGAATGAATCGATATATCACTCTAACTCTTTCTGAACACATCACTATCTGATTTTCAACACTTGACTTGGTTTCTCATCTTATCATCTTCCCCTTAGGTTTGAAACTGATACTTTAAATCTATGCATCTATTCCGTCTTTTCTAAACTAGTCTATATTTAATTTACTCTAATACTTGGAAAAATTCTAATCTTATGTCTACAGAGCTTTCCATATGTAAATACTAAGATTCCTTCTAGGGATTCTTTCTAAGATGCTTCTTTTAACCTCTTCACATTGGCTTATAAACTTGCCTAATCTAACTCTTAATAGTATGTCTTCTCCTTCTTAGCCCACTAATAATGTCCTTCTAAGTTCATATCAATCTAACTGGAGGAAACTTAAACTATGTTTGAATGGCTCATCATTGGTTACATATAGTCCCTTCGACCAAACTCAAAAGGGTAATAAATAATACTTACATCAGTCAACTCCACATTGATAACTCAAATATACTATCTAGGTACCTATTGAAAGTCATAAGCTTAATGAGAACCTTGTCCGAATACATATGATCTCAGGTGCACCCCTTAATGCTCTTGATAATCTAATGACTTAATCACACTTTAGCGCTCTCATCTATAAGTCAGAATCCCACACTTGTACCACTCACATTAATTGCAACTAACATCTTAATTGCCCACCTACTCTATGTCAAGTCTACCAGATCAGATCTCAACTAACTTCATCACCCTCATATTGTCATATTATTATTTTTATCACGACACTCATTTCAAATTCAAGCTTAGCGTCTAGTACTAAACATGGATATCAATATAATTTCTCACATACTATACTTACTTACGACTTCTAGATAAAATTAAGAAAACGTCGCCCAATAAGACCTCATGATAAGTACTCAATCTTTATCTCTCAGTTCTACATACTTACATTTTACTGTCACATTCCATTACACAAATTAAGTACTATTTACTCATTCACTATACATCATTACTTAATTAGTTCTATAAATCATGGGCTCTCCCTAAAAAAAAGTTATAACCCTATCGTAGATCTCTCACCTCATGAATACTCCTCCTCTGCTATTCAAATCCTATACTTGGTCGTTACTAACACAATAACACATCATCATAAACTCATTTCTAGTTAAAGTATACTCTAACTCATCCATACTAGTAACTCTTACTCTACCTTCTATCATGAAATCTACAAAAAATATTATTCCATAGTCTACTCATAAAGGAAAACTCTTCATTAATAACTCACTAGGTGCATGACTACAATAGTATAATTTGCCTCATCACTATCTCCCTTTCTTAGATTACTGAACCTCTGCCTGAATTCTTCTAACCTTGGGCACTTTTACTACGACTGCTTATAACCTCATACTCATACTATCTTTTCGAGTGCAAATACTACCCAAGCTCTATAACACACCTCCTTATAAGGGTCTCAATTGAAACAAGGTTTAGAGAAGAGAGTACATCTCGCTTTTAGCTTGAACGCACAATTCACATGAATATGAGTGCATTCTTTCAAAACTCAACACTTAAATTCACTCACAGGATTCTCTCAAGCCCTCTGCAGTCTCATGTCTTTCTCAAGATTTTTGCTGAGAGTAACTCATCAATAAGGATCTGGCTTTGCTTTTTCAACTACCTTGAGTATGAAGGGTAGTCGAATGGATATGAGAAAAGCACAAGTTAGAATAAATTCCTTATGATACAATTCTACTGCACGATATAGAGTAAGAAAAAAGGGAAACTTTCTTAAATGTCTGTAGTCCCTCATTTATAGAAGTGGGATCCTCATAACCATAAATAATATCTTACTGACACGGCTTCATAGACACCTTAGGACACTTGAACTTTATGCTCTGATAGCAAGTTTGTCACGACCCGAGCCTACACCCTGGACATGGCCGGAACTTGAGAACCATTGTTGGTCCTCAAGCGAACCCTCATCCTGGCTGACTACAAGCAGAAGGCTGACTCAAGCATACACAAGTATCAAACTGAAAGAAAGGCTAGATCAACAATTTCTTTAAATCTTAAAACTCTCTCAATATACTAAGTATGAACATAGGTTTTAAATAAAACATCTGAAACTGAAAAACTCTCCAAAACTGTCTATCTATGAAGCCTCTACTATACAAAGATGAGTGTCGGGACAAGACCCACGACTCCTCAAAAGAACTACTACTAACAACTCATAAAATTGGAGTACTCCAAAAGCAAGGAGGTCTCACTCATAAGTAGACGAGCGGAGAGTGATCTCAACAGACTCTTATTGAGGATCCTAAAACGTGTATCTGCATCATTAAAAGATTCAGGTCGAATAACATCAGTATGTTGAATGTACGAGTATGTAATATTGCTGAATAACAAATAACAGAAAAGAAAGGATTACAATAGATAACAATGTACTCAAGCTGAATGTAAAAAATATAAATGAGTTAAATCATTTAAATCTTTACAAAATACTTTCTCATCTCTGAACAGAACATAATAAGTGATATATAAAAATACACTTATCTTGTTGAAGATGAAAACATAAAGGAAAATTAATGAGTGTATGAGAGTTTTCTTGGATTTATCATGTAACACCTCAAAACCTACCTTAAACGCTTCAGTAGAAAAAGGGTTGAACCAGAAAATTTAGGAGGACCACGAGCCCTTCCACGGGCCGTAGATCCTCACACGAGTCGTGGGATGGGCCATGAAAGTGAAGCAGAGCCACCAGGGCTCAAGTGTCGAACCACGACCCACTTAACGGGCCGTGGTCCCACTAACGAGCCATGAATTGTCCCGTCGACTGAACCAGCAGACCCCTAGCCCACAATGAAGAACCACGCTGGCCTTCACAACTCGTGGTCCTTCACATAGTCCGTGAAGTGGATCGTGGCTGGGAGGTCCAAGAACCAGTAAGCACTGGCCAAGAACCATGACCCACTTGACGAGCTGTGGTCCCTTTAATGGTCCTTCAGTGGCCCTCGTCAGCTTTTAAGTAAGGGTTGTTTTGGTATTTTCCCCAATGCATTGGGCATTTGAACTACGTCGTTTTACTCAGTCTAAGTCTAATAATTTATTGAGAACCTACCCAAAACATTCATTCTCCAAAAATCATCCAAGTTAGAACGAAAAGAGGAGAAAGAGGCACCAGTTTCTTTCAAGAACGAGCAACAATGTTCTTCAAGCTTCAACCCCGAAATCCAAAGGATTCCTCCGTAGTTTTCATCACCAGGTATGTGGGATTTCACTAGTGGATTCCTTTCATCCACTAGGTCCCTAGAATTCAATCAGCTCCTTGATTCTACATAACTTGTTTAGACCTAGGGTTTGTAAAATCTTGGGAATTAATTATGATTTCAACTGCTATATAATCCATAGTCTAAATAACAGGTTTTCTTGGAAATGTTGCTTAATTCCTTGTATGAAACTCAGAACCCTTGTTTGTATAAATTCTCTTAGTTCATGAATTATACT
Organism: Solanum tuberosum; assembly: GCF_000226075.1. Classification (NCBI taxonomy): domain Eukaryota; kingdom Viridiplantae; phylum Streptophyta; class Magnoliopsida; order Solanales; family Solanaceae; genus Solanum; species Solanum tuberosum. The sequence continues at coordinate 351,395 of NW_006239362.1, forward strand.
TGCTAGGTTAGTTAAACAGATAATCATGCTCCAGATTTCGAATGTCACATTATCAGTACAATAATGTTGCATTCTCATATTGCATGTCAGTATTTTGAGCTATTCAATATTTAGTACATTTTAGCTTCATATGTATTCAGTTCAGAGTAGACTTAGCATTGAGTTGGACTAGGATTCATCATACCCTCATAGTCCTAGAACTACGCGCCCGTGTAGGATTATAAGTCCCCTCTGTTGGGCATCATATTTAGTGATCACACCAGTCATGCCTTTATACCCCTGGCAGGGTATATTGGGTCCTCTCGATGGGGCGTATACATCGGACTCCACATTTATCTCACGTGGTTTATGTCGGTTAGTAGTAGATCCCACAATCAGACTCTTAGTGCATTTGACTAGGTTTTCAGTATATACTTCCGCATTCAGTTCAGCATGTTATTCTCATGATTAGTACTTGATCATTGCATTCAACTTAGCTTTTCAGTTATGTTTTAGAATTTACATTTTTTCTCAGTTTATGTCATTGCTCAATTATGATTTGTTCAGCTTATACATATTTGTTCAGCATAGTATCTATATCCTGCATGCTCAATACATTCCAAGTACTGACGTACACTTTGCGCTACATCTTTTTATGATGTAGTTTCAGGTACTCAGCATCCATATCACGCTTAGATCGATTATCGGTCCGATTTCAGCAGATTCAGTGAGGAATCCTCATACTTCGAGGACAATAGACATGCTTTCCATTTTAGTCTTTATATTCAGTTTTGAGTTTTATTAGAGTTAGCTAGGGGCATGTCCCAGCAACTTAACTCAGTTAGAGGCTTTTCAGACATAGTAGTAGATTCAGCTTGAGTTTTTAAGTTTATCTTTCATTTATCATTAAACTCTTAGTATGTTTTATATATTCAGATAGTTGGGTTTTTCCCCATTTTTCAGTTAACCATTGTTTTAGTTTCCGCTTAGTACATGTCTTATTAAGTTATTCTCAGTATGTTTGATATATGCCAGAGACAGGGTTAGCTTCATATTAAACGTTTATTTAATGCATTCATATTATGAGTCTATTACGGCATTCATATTATGAGTCTATATCTACATTATGTGATTCTATTCCAAGGTTACTTTGTAACTCAAAAAAACTATGAAGTTGCAAGGTAATATAATGCCGAATTGAATTTAAAGACAAATACAAAAGAAACAATGCTTATATATATATATATATATATATATGATGTTAAAGGTGGACCAATTAGAGAAATGGTAGAATTATCTCTTTGTAACCTATAGGCCACAAGTTCGAACCGTAAGAGCAACCACTAAAAATGATATTGTTAATTGTGCATCACAACCAAACCCTTACCAAAATTCTACTAATGCAGGATGTTTTATGCAATGATTGAGTTATTCTTTTAATATACTATCAATGTTAATTCTTTTGGAATTCCACATCTGAGCCTTAAAATTTCAATATGAATTCCACATATAGGATCTATGGTTTGTAGATCAATCCACGAACCGTAGATGACCCCGTGGAAGGTTTTCAATAGCTTCTTAATTGTGCTTTCATTTGTCTTTTCCTACTTTTACTAAGTCCAAACTATGACATTTTAACTTAAATTAGGGAAATATAGTCCACCATGTACTCTATTTTATTTTATTTCTACACTCTCAACTCCCTAACTCAAAAAGAAAACCGCAAGGAAGACAAAAGTTAGGGTTTCAATGCTTCCAAACAAGTTCTTCTTCAAGATTCTTCAAGAACCTTATTATTCCATGTATGTAAGTCTAATCATAGTGTTGGACAAAGTTTGTCCTCACGCCCTACATCTCAATTCACTCAGTAAAAGTTCAATCTAGGCTTCTACCCTCAGTTTCATGGAATTCTTGATATGGGTTATTTTCTGGTTCGGAATTTTAAATCCTTATTTATGAGATTTACAATATTTTATGCATTGAGATACTTGAGTGGTTGTTCATGCTTGTATTTCCATATGAACCTTATTTATTGATTTTTGCTAAAAGTATTTCAGGCTAGTATTTTCCTTACAATTATTTTGGAAATTAAAGTTAGTCCAAAAGAGAGTTTAAATCACTATTTTGAGAAGAGTTTAAGGGGAATTAAATAATCCCAAATGTTCTATTTTTACATTGAAAAGAGAATACCATTTTCAGAAAATTATAAAAAGTTTTCAGATAGATTCAGTACCATTCAGTTCAGTTACCTCTTAAAGAGGTTTTTTTGAGTAATTATTTCAGCACAGTGAGCATTTTACTTGAGCATACAATTATATATATATATATATATATATATATATACCGTATAAATCACGTAACTAGCGTGGGATAGGATTGCACCGACTTTGAGCGACTTCTCATTACCACTGAGAAGGCCTATTATATAGATCCATGAGTTAAGTTATGTTCTTTACACTGGAAATGTATAAGACATTTTTAGTAACGTGGGTAAAACGTTTAATCATCACGTGGTTCATAGTGATGGTTGCAGATTAGAGAATCTCCCCAGCAAAGTAAAGTATATATATATATAGAGAGAGAGAGAGAGAGTTCAACATTTACTATTGTTGCATCTTTACAGAAAGAGTTGAAATGATTTTCATCATGATCTATACTATACTTCATTTGAGTAATTTTCAGTCTTTCAGCTCAATTATTTGTTTATTCAGTCCTATTACATATTGTACATTCAATGTATTGATGTCATTCGACCCGCATCATTTTGTAACCTTTGGTAAGCATTTTTATCCACTAGTTGTGGACCATCCCCTTTCATTCTGTATAGTCACTAGTAATGAATTTCATATGTTGCTCTAGAGGTATTACATCAGGTTTTTCTCCTAATATGCCCTACTCTACTCTGAAATCAACTCCGGTATGTACTTCTTTTGTGTCATAAGTATCCCTTTGCTAGACCTCATGAATTATATCCCTTGGAAGTATCTCAGCTCACCTAAATCCTTGATCTTGAAGTAGAGTACTTTGAGTCCTTGATATACAGTATATCATTTCCAGTAAACAACACATCATCCACATACATGAGTATTATCACAAATTTATGACCAAGTCTTTTTGTAAACAAGGAATAGTTATGTTCTCTGTTGAAAACCAATTCTTCTAGTTTCCAAGGAATAGTCATGTTCTCTGTTGAAAACTTGATTTGACCAATGCAGTAGTGAGTTTAATGCCCCATTGCCTAGATGCTTGTTTAAGACCATATAAGGACTTCTTTAATCTACACACATTTGATGTCTCCCCCTTACTTCCAAAGGCTTGAGGCAGTGCCATAAAAATCTCTTCATGTTGATCACCTTGGAAAAAAAACATTAAACACATCCATCTGAAAGAAAGGCCAATCATGAATAGCAACCAAAGAAAGTGCACATCTAACAGTAACCATTTTTGCAACGGTAGAGAAAGGTAATAAAGTCCAATTGAATTTAAGGACAAATAAAAAATAAACAATGCTTACATATATATAATTTTAAAGGTGGACTAATTGGAGCAATCATAGAATTATCGCTTTCTGACCTATAGGTCACAAGTTCCAACTGTAAGAGCAACCACTAATGATATTATCAATTGTGCACCACAAACCAAACTCTTGCCAAAATTCTACTAATGCATGATGTTTTATGCAATGGACTACATTACTCTTTTAACATACTTTCAATGTTAATACTTTTGGAATTCCACATCGAATGGTGTAGGGGTTACTTGGTCTTGTTATATGATATTAAGAAATTCTTCCTTCATGGAATAGCTTTTGGAATTGATCTACTTGATACTTGTGAATGACTTATTTTATTCATAAGATTGATATACTTAAAACTATTTGGTTGTGAACTATGATTGTTAAGCATTGTAAACTGTGTATTGTAAAACTATTAGGCTGGACTGATTGCTACACATGTTGTAGTTTGAGGAGGTTCAATTGGGATGAACGGAGTACTCGTATTCTAGCTAGTTTTGCCATGTTTATTTGGTTACTTGTTGATCCAAGTGTTGGTTGATACTTGCTTTTTTACTTGTGTAGGTTCCGACCCCGGATCTATGTGATTGTTCTTCTCCTAGTTACATCTGAGGCTTTCTGAGTATACATTGAGAGATACCTTCTTGTCATCCCGGTGAGCCCTCATGTTCCTTATTTATGCTTTTTGCATTTGAGAAACAAAGACATTGAGAGTTGTAATTATATTTCAATTACGCACTTTATACATTAGCAACTTGTACACGTGATAACCATATTTTGGGGTTTTCATAAGAATAAATAAATTCCGCTCTTATGTTATTATTGCTTACTTTATGATTTTCTTTCATGTTGTTGGGGCTGAGGCTGACTTGTCTTGGTGGGAATAGACAAGCGTCATCACGACCATTTTTGGGTCGTGACAAGTTACTACCAATTTCTTGCAAGCCCCTTATCCTTCCACTTGCTTATCTATTCCAGAAAGTTTGTGGAGCAAAGTAAATCTCAGACTATATTTTTTGTTGATGCACTGTATTTTTAAAAGCTGGATTTAAAGACAAACGAGAATACACACATTGGGATTTATCAAGCTTTACTTTTACTACACTCTCTACAATCCGCTCAACTACCATGATAGATATCCAGAACAAGATGATTACAACGTTGCTATTTTTCCCTTTGCCAATATCAGTTTATATAATTATGTAAATATGTAAATATATATGCATATACAGTGTAGTAATGTATGTGTATATAGATCCTGCATATTTTCTAAATTTACATTCCAACACAATTTCTCCAGACACACGGGCAAAATGTTAGGCCTATGCTCACACGGGAGACATACATATAGTAGGATAGAAACATGTGAGCTTTTAGGAATGGGGTTTTTTATTTCTGAAACTACCAACTAATACCATAATTACAATCCATAACAATAATTTCACTAAATAATATCTTGTTAGATTAATATAGACCTAATGTTATATATAGTTTTTGCTTCAAAAATAAAAATAATTAATGCTCAATTGTTGATGGAGATGATAGCGCTCAAAATACCCTCAAACCAAGTAGTTAAAAGAGTAAGCATTTGTCGTTAATGAAAATACCCAACTAAGAGTCGGGATTGAATTCCGCAAGGAACAATTTGTAGGCAATTGAAAAGACAAAGAATGAATAGTTACAAATTTGAACCTAAACTTAAGAATACACGATTATCAATATGAAGAGTTATTTTGGTAAACAAACGATGGCTTTGGACAAAGACAATATCAAGCAAGGGATATATGGAAATTGGGAAATATGGAATTCAATTCACACTCACACGATCCATTGCAATTCAACACATGCTCAATCAATCATAGATAGGCTAGATCAGCATCAATCAACACTAATTTTCTTTCGGTCTCAAAGTGTTATATCACAAAATTTCCTTTCGATCTCAATCGTGTCAACAATAAAGCAATCCAAGACCTTAATCTAAATTCCTATATCTAGCAAGTTTAGCATTCAAAAAAATAGACCTAAATCTTCTCCTTTTTGTCTCAAATTTAAGACTCAAAGCCAAATATGATTATTAACCTAATTCTCCACTTCAGGAATTCTCTTTCATCCAACCCGCAAAGATTAGAAGCTAGATTCCAGCGTGAACTCTCAAATCATAGATTACAGCATGAAAATTAGATTAAACTCATTTCATGAAATTAAGGATGGAATCAAGGAATCACAAAAGAAATAGAGCAATAAATCAAATATCCAAATAAATTTTCTATTTCTAGCACAAAACCTCAATTTCATATACACAATTACGCCCACAATTCTTGCAATTTAAAGCAAGGAAATAAAGAAGGGAATAAGAGATTTTACTATTAAGCACATATTCTTCAAACCCAAATGTGAATTGTGAGGCAACTTGCCTTCAAAATCTTTACCCAAAATAGGAATCTACAAGTTTTTCTCTACTCTAAGCTAAGAAGATGAACTCTCTCTATTTTCTTCCTAGGATTGTTGCATAATCTAAACAATGAATATTGGTGAGTGTAAAAAGGGGTTTTGGGATCAATTTGGTGAAATACCCAATCTTTCCAGACACAAGGCATTTGCTCTACACGTTTGCGACAACTAACTCATGCGGTCGCGATGAGTAGTGTCGTTGGGTCACTCAATCATGACATTTGACCACACGATCACAAAGTCTGAATTTCTTGGCCATTGTGATCGCGACCACTATTTCAAGTTGTCGCGTTGAGTACTTCACTGTCAGATCAACTTTATTCCGTTTGACCTCTTATTGCCTCAATTCCACTTGGTTTCTTCAAATATATTTCATATCAACTCTCCCTTGCAAATATGAAGAAAACCAAATTAAAAGCACCAACTCTAACCTAAATCAAGACAAAACTAATAATAAAAGAGCCTCAAATGAGTGGAAATTCACCACTCGTCAACACCCTAACTTAAAAACTTTGCTTGTCCTCAAGCAACGAAAAATCCAAAACATAAGAGGTCTCATTTCAACACACACTACAAATCAATTTCACCTTTTTCATTAAAGCACAAAGGAAATGGCCTTGGTTAGTACTAATAAATAGTCCACATGCAAAAAAATTCACTAAAGAAGTCTCCTTATTCTCATGGGACATTTTCAAGAATCACTAAGTGACAACAACTCAAACTCGAGAAGTGACTTAATTCATTAGTTCTTTTCACATGCTCACTTGACTCAATTAGGAATTTTTAAAATGACCAGTTTGATAACTTACATGCCCTCACAAGAAGAAGATATCCCAACACTCACAAGACAAGGGACAAAGATGAAAACACTCACACTCACAAAGAATCATCTCATGCACACAAATGTCACACCATAAACTTCCCCATATTTTCAATCAATATTGACCCAACTCCATTTGGTTAGAAATCTTAAAGGCCTTTGTTAAGCTTGCAATGTAAGCTTAGGGAAGGTTAGGATATCATTTAGTTATAAGTGACTAAACCCTCCTTCCACACTACACAACAACTCATCATTTCTGAATTTTTTCACTTTTCAAACTCAATGCACATTTCACATCATTTTTCATTTTTCTTGTTTCACTTCTAGATGCCCCACATGCAACCATTTTCAACCTTTGGAGGGTTCAAGTCTCATTTATTCACTTTCTTTCTTTATTTTTCAAAACTTTTTCTTTCTTTAAGATTTTTTTTTTCATTCTTCAGTCTCCTTTTTTTTTTATCAAGCTCTCATGTGATAAGCATCCCTTCTATGATTTTCCCATAACACCCTCAACTTAGGCTTTTAGCCTCAACTTTCACAACTTCACGATCAAGAAGGGACAGGTTCAAAAGAGGGTTAATTTTTCAAAAAGGATAAAGCTTTTGATGTGGTTGCCAATAAAAAGGATTAGGCTCAAAGGGGAAAACTAATGATATATTTAGTGCAACAGTGAGATTTCTAGGCCAAGTGGACTTCAAGAACATCAAACAAATCCTAAGTTCATTTCTCCAACTAAACTCAATCAAGACCAACATATCAAGACCAACTAGGCACGTTCTAGGTGACCTAACCAAACACAAGACATTATTCAACAACTCACCACACATGACATGCAAATCAATCTATATGGTTCAAAATCTTATTTCATTTTCATGATACAAGTAACATTGAGCATTCAAACCGCTAACGACTCGAAAGTTACAAAAATATTTTCAAGAGTTGTCTCAAAATGATTTAAAATATGCTTGACTTTTTCAAAGCGGGGGGGTATGTTCAACACTATTCACATGCAATACTATTTTCATTGTACTAACCACATCAAAACGTTCCCAAAAAGACAACAATTTTTCCCTTAAGAAAGTCGTCAACCAATCTATCATCAGGCAACATCATGCATCTATTCGGGATCACCCACTTAAAATTCGCCACACTCAACACCAATCAAACACTTACAAGCAATCGACAGTTTATTTTTAAGAAAGTCATCATTATATATATCATCAGGCATCGTCAGTCCATATCTAATTATCAAAACAAAAACACAGAAGCTATAAACTACAAGAAACAAAATCAAACCATCTTAATAGCTTAAAAGCTCGACAAGGGCACATCATCTACAAATCAAAACAGAACAAGCCCAACAAGGGAGGCACCCAACTGAAAATGTAATTGTGTCCTCATAGTACCACAATCAAAAGAAAATACAAGGGACTTCCTGCAAAGATCATCAATCATCAGAGGAGCTATCAAGATCTGAAAGGAAATCATCATCAGCCTCATCACCTAAGCCACAGAACTTTCAGAGTATACTCATCATCTTGTTCAAGAACTTGCTCTTCTTCTCATATTCTCTCATCTTTTTCTGCCCCCTCACCATTTTTGTCATCATAACACCCTGACTTTTCAAAACGTCTAAATTGACTCGTATCTTCATGGAAAGACCATGAGGGTGGGTAACAAATTAAGAATGATGTTGTATGTGATATTTTAAGTGTTCAAGGGTTGTATCTCAAGTTTTGAAGTTAGGTAAGTGGCAACATAAAAGTTGGTGAAAATTACCGTAAATTCCTTTTTAAAGATTTATCTGAAATTTGGGTCAAATGTCTCAGAGGTTTTCTCCCAATATATAAAGAGCTATGGTTCCCACAACCAATGAAATCGAAAGTCTACCAGTCTAGTTTCCAACGCATCAACCTATTTATTCATATGACTTCAGAATGGAGAGATATTTGCATTTTCCCAAAACTGCGCAAGCAGGCAGGTGAGGTGGGTCTCCTAGGTCGGTGGAACTTAATATATATCATGTTCTTCAACTTTTATTCATTTTTCCATAATTTTTCTTAGTGAATAACAAGAAACCTCACAAAACCCACATCTAGGATCAGCCAAGTTATAGATTTTCGTGACTTAAGTCCTTGACAAAAGTTGTCTACGTGTTGAGCTCGTCAACATGGTATAATTTGTTTTATCGATATCCTAGCATATCATACTTTGGTGTGTGGACAGCAGGGGTTTGGGCATATTTTAAAGTTTTGAGGTGTATTCCGAACTTAAAATCAAGGTAAGACCCTTCTTTCATCGACTCTAGCTTTGATAAGTCGCAAATAGCAATTTGCGACGGAAGTATATATATTTTACGGAATATCGTGGTATCTTCTATTATTTTATGTGGATTATGGTCCTGCCTTGTTGTAGTATCGAAGGAAGTTGTGAGTAAAGTCGTATGGCCACGTGAATTCAGCAAAAAAGGTATGTTAAGACTATTTCCTACTTACGACATGTTTTCTTAAAGCTTAGAAGCAATGTAATTGGGTTGTTATCCTTGTTTATACTTGTAGCCATTATTGTTGATTGTTAGCTGCTCGAGTTGATATAATCCTCCCTTGTCGGGATTCCTATTCAGTTAGTAGAGTCCCTATGTTGGACACGACTTAAAGGCTATTGTATAGGTTGCATATAACTGAATTACTCGTTTTTAGCAATTGGATTGTTATTGTTGCCCTTGGGGTTATTGTGGTTAGCTGCAGGAATGTGATTTATGCCTAGAAGGGCCATGTTCTGCCTACGTGGTTATATGGATGCCTAAGAGGGCTATGATTTTCCTACGGGGCTACATTGATGCCTACAAGGTGTATGAGTTGCCTACAGGGATATATTGACACCTAAGAAGGCTATGCGCTTCCTACAGGGCCATGTTGTTGCCTAAGAGGGCTATGAGTTGTCTATAAGCTATGTTGATGCCTAAGAGAGCTATGTGCTGCCTACAGGGCTATATTAATGCCTAAGAGGGCTATGTGACTGCCTACGGGGATAGGAGACTACCAATAGGGGCATATAGACTGATTGGCACCTTCTGGCTTATGGGGGCCTGAGTAGGTGGTCTTGTGTGTTGTTTGTACCTGCCGAGCTTATGGGGGCTTGGTTAGGTTGTTGTTTTATTATTTTTAATAAGTTAAGATTTAGGAGCAGGTCAATACACTTATCTTATCCTTGATCTATTTATCGGATTATTCTAGTATATTGGGATACATGTTCATAGTCTATTGCCTTTCATACTCTGTACATTATTTCGTACTGATTCCCATTGCCTGGGGGCACTACATTTATGCATGCAGGTCCTGACAGACGACCCAGTAGACCTCCTCAGCAGCAGGATTTGCTTTTATCTGGTTGGCGAGACTCTTTCCTCCGGAGCTGCCAGAGTTTAGAGGTTTGTTAGCTTTTGTTGTATATATTTTTATGGGTAGGCTGGGCCCTGTCTCGCCAATCTTTTCTACTCCTAGAGGCTTGCAGACTAGTGTGTGGGGTGTGTAGCTACGTTATGGCCATGCTATCCTAGTTTGTTGGTTTGTTGAAGCTTGTGAGTTGTTTGATGTATTGTCTTGATATATACATGCTTTCAATTTTAGTATAGAGATCATGGTGGCCTCGACGGCCCAATCAGAACTTCTGTGCTAGTTGGCTATTTCTTTATATGCACTCTTGGGAGTAGCTGTTTCGTTTATAGATCTGTTGATAGGGGCCTTACCGGCCGAGGGATTAGTTTTAAGCTGAGATATACTTGTTTGTTTTCTTGATTGTGTGTGGCTGCCATGCGCTACTAGAAAATGGTTCAGCAGGGTCGGCTTGGGCCTGAGTTTTGGCATTAGGAGCCAGTTGCGCCCTTTGAGTTTGGGGCGTGACAAACTGATTATTCTAGTATATTAGGATACTTGCTGATAGTCTATTGCCTTTCATACTCTGTACATTATTTCATACTGACACCCCGTTGCCTGGGGCGCTGCATTCATGCATGTAGTTCCCCATAGATGACCCAGTAGACCTACTCAGCAGCAGGATTGACTTTTATCCAGTTGGCTATCCCCTTTCCTCCGGAGCTGCCTAAGTTTAGAGGTTTGTTAGCTTTTATTGTATATATTTTTATGGGTAGGCTGGGACCTGTTCCGCCAATCTTTACTACTCTTAGAGGCTTACAGACTTGTGTGTGGGGTGTGTAGCTACGTTATGGCCATGCCAGTCTAGTTTGTTGGTTTGATGAAGCTTGTGAGTTGTTTGATGTATTGTCTTGATATATACATGTTTTCAGTTTTGGTATTGAGATCATGGTGGCCTCAACGGCCCAATCAGGACTTTTGTGCTAGTTGGCTCTTTATATGCACTCTTGGGAGTAGTTGTTTCGTTTATCGATCTTTTGACAGGGGCCTTGCCGGCTGAAGGCATAATTATAAACCGAGATAAACTTGTTTGTTTTCTTGATTGTGTGTGGTTGCCATGTGCTAGTAGCAAATGGTCCAGAAGGGTCGGTTCGGGACTGAGTATTTGCATTAGGAGCCAGTTGTGCCCTTTGAGTTTGTGGCGAGACAAACTTGGTATCAGAATAATGTAGTATCCTAGGGAGTCTGCAAGCCGTGTCTAGTAGAGTCTTGTTTATAAATGTGTTGTGCACCACATTTGATAAGCTATAAGCTACCGGGCATATTAGAATGACTATCCTTCTTTTGCTCACTTCGTACTATAGAGCAGTGTCTTAAGGGCTGAGGTTTCTGCCTTACAATTGATATTTGTATGCAGATAGTGATGGCCGACACCAGACAGACCACAGCTAGCCAAAGGCTAGATACAGCTGTAGGCGAGGGTACCGACAAGGTACCACAGGTGGAGGTAGCCCATTGTAAGACCCAGGGGGCACATCATTTTAGCCCCCTATAGGTTCTCCACCGCTTCAGGAGCCTCCAAGAGCTACAGGACCCCCAACTCCACCAGCAGTACCACCTCTAGTTCCTCATATTCCATCTGACCTGGATTTCAAGAGTGCAGTATGTATGTTAGCAAAGTTAGTAGTTGCACAGAGCCAACCAGTTGCGCCAGATGTTGTCAGTCCTTCTGAAGCGCCCAGAAGTTTGAGAGTTCGTGAATTTCTTGCCTTGAATCCTCCACAGTTTACAGGGACATATTGTAGAAAGGACCCTCAGCACTTTGTTTATCAGCTTCATAGGATCTTCAGAGTCATGCATGCCTCAACGACTGAGTCAGTTGAGTTAGCAGCATTTTGATTGCGCGATGTTGCAGTATTGTGGTACGAAAGTTGGGATCTAGGGGAAAATATGCATTTCTACCCACTTGGGATAGCTTTACAGAAGCTTTCATAGATTATTATTTGCCTCGAGAGATTAGGGATGGCTGGGTGGACCAGTTTATGAACCTCCGACAGGGCAGCATGAGTGTCCCAGAGTACGGGCTGAGATTTGATTCATTGGCTAGATATGCACCAGCATTTGTTGATACGATGCATGACAAGATGCGTAGATTTGTTGGAAAGCTTGACTCAGACTATATCGACGCTTGTTCTACCGCTACACTAAATGATAATATGGATATCTCGCGAATTCAGGCCTTTGCACATGGAATAGAGGATCACCGACATCTGCAGTATATGAGTGAGAGGGTCTCGAGAGAGAGCCAAATGAGGGCTAGGCCTGTTGTGTCACAGGGAGATTTTTAGGTTGGTCCCAGACCCTAATATTCTATTAGGCCACCTAGACCTCCACCACAACAGTTCCAGGGTAGTAGATTTGATTGTCAGGGACAGTCAGGCCTAGGTGAGGGTTCACGAGCATCAGACTCTCAGCAGCAGAGGGGTTCAGGCCAGTCTAAGACAGCCCCTCCGTGTTGCGCTACTTGCGGTAGGATGCATTTTGGGAGGTGCAGGCAGGGTTCCACATGTTGTTATTCTTGTGGACAGGAGGGGCATGGGTGGAGAAACTCCCTAACCATAGGTCAGGGTGGTATAGGTCAGTTGATCAGGTCAATAGGTTCCTCCTCATCAACACAATCTACAGGGCGTGGACCCAGCCTCCAGGAGGTTGAGGTAGAGGTGGGGCAGAGAGGGAACATCTAGTTCTGGTAGTGGCCAGAACCGTATATATTCACTAGCCGACCGACAAGACTCAGAGTCATCACCAGATGTTGTAACAGGTACATTGATTGTTTTCTCCTATTGTGTTTATGCCTTGATAGATCCTGGATCTACTATGTCTTATGTTACTCCATTTATCGCGGAGAAGTTATGTATAGTAGCAGAGTCATTAGATCGATCATTTATTGTATCTACACCAGTTGGTGAATCTATTATTGCCAGGAGAGTCTATCAAGGTTGCACGGTAGAAATTATCGACCGTTAGACCTCTGTAGACCTCGTAGAGTTAGAAATAGTCAATTTCGACGTTATTATGGGTATGGACTGGTTAGCATCTTGTTATGCTAATGTTGAGTGCCAGACAAAGATTGTTAGATTCGACTTTCCATGAGAGGCAGTTCGGGAATTGAAAGGCAATACAGCAACGCCAAAAGGTAGGTTTATTTCCTATCTTAAGGCGAGGAGGATGATTACTAAGGGTTGTATTTATCATATTATTCCCGTTCATGATATAGATGCAGAACCACCGACTCTTCAGTATATTCTGGTAGTTAATGTGTTTCTAGATGTATTTCCAGACGAGCTCCTTGGTATCCCTCCAGAATGGGAAATTGATTTTGCTATCAATATGCTACTAGGTACACAACTCATATCTATCCCTCCTTATAGAATGGCTCTATCTGAGCTAAAGGAGTTGAGGGATCAGCTAAAAAACTTGTTGGATAAAGGCTTTATTAGGCCTAGTGTTTCACCATGTGGTGCGCCGTGTTATTCGTGAGGAAGAAAGATGGCTCACTAAGAATGTGTATCGATTACCGACAGTTGAATAAGGCGACTATAAAGAATAAGTATCCCCTTCTGAAGATCGATGACTTGTTTGATCAGTTACAAGGTGTTGAGTGCTTCTCAAAGATTGATTTAAGATCAGGGTACCACCAGATACGAGTTCGGGAGAAAGACGTTCCAAAGACAGCTTTTAGAACCAGATATGGACACTTTGAGTTCTTGGTAATGTCTTTTGGATTAACTAATGCCCCAACAGTGTTCATGGACCTGATGAATAGCATATTCAGGCCGTATCTATATACGTTTGTGATTGTATTTATTCATGATATTTTGGTCTATTCGCATTCAAAAGTTAAGCATGCAGATCACTTGTGAGCAGTCCTTCAGATTCTTTAAGAGCAGGAACTTTACGCAAAGTTATCTAAGTGTGAGTTCTGGTTGAGCTCTGTGGCATTCCTAGGCCATATCATATCAGACTCTGGCATTATAGTTGATACACAAAGATTGAGGCCGTAAAGACTTAGCCTAGACCCATGACTCCAACTAAGGTTCGTAGTTTCTTAGGATTAGCTGGGTACTACAAAAGGTTTGTAGAGGGGTTTTCTTCACTTTCAGCACCATTAACGAAGTTGACTAAAAAATGGCTAAGTTCCAGTGGATTGAGGCTTGCGAGCATAGTTTCCAGGAAATGAAGGACAGGTTGACATCAGCACCAGTTCTAGCATTGCCAGAGGGTTCAGAGGGCTATGTGGTGTACTATTATGCCTCTGGTGTTGGGTTGTGATGTGTTCTAATGCAACATGGTAAGGTTATCACATATGCTTCAAGGCAGTTGAGGAAGCATGAGAAGAACTATCCGACCCACGATTTAGAGTCAACTGCAGTTGTGCATGCGTTAAAGATCTGGAGAGATTATTTGTATGGCGTTCATATTGACATTTTCACAGATCATAAAAGTCTTCAATATATCTTTAGACAGAAGGAGTTAAATATGCGACAACGTCGATGGCTTGAATTACTGAAAGACTACGACATGGATATTTTGTATCATCCAGGAAAGGAAAATGTGGTAGCGGATGCCCTTAGTCGAAGATATATGGGTAGTTTATCCTATTTAGGTGTTGAGAAGAGGGAGCTAGTGCGAGAGCTTCATCAGTTAGCTAGCTTGAGAGTCAGATTGTTAGAGGCAGACGATAGTGGGGTCACAATTCAGGACATAACCGTATCATCACTAGTTGTGGAGGTAAAATCACGGCAACAAGAGGATCCTAGCTTAGAGCATCTCCGAGCCAAGGCCCATCATCAACAGTCTTTAGCATTTGATATAGCTGGAGATGGAGTTCTCAGATATAGCGGTCGATTGTGTGTTCCAAATGTTGCAGGGCTTCGACATCGGATTATGAAAGAGGCACATCAATCCCGTTGTTCTATTCTCCCTGGTTCAACGAAGATGTACCATGATATTAAGGAGATCTATTGGTGGCACGGGATAAAGAAGGATGTTGCTGAGTTTGTGGCACAGTGTCCTAACTGCCAACAGGTGAAGGGTGAGCACCAAAAGCCCGATGCGCTAGTTCAGGAGATAGCCATACCTTTGTGTAATTGGAAGCAATTAATATGGATTTTATTACAGGGTTACCTCTAACGCGTCGCAAGTTTGACTCTATTTGGATAATTGTTGATAGACTAACAAAATCAGCCCACTACTTATCGTTCAGGGATACTTTTATGGCCGAAGACTACGTAGGGCTCTATATTAGAGAGATTGTTAGGCTACACGGTGTCCCAGTATCTATTATCTCTGATAGAGGAGCATAATTTACCGCCAACTTCTGGAAGTCCTTCCAGAAAGGACTAGGAACACAGGTTAATCTTAGTACAGCCTTTCACCTTCAGACAGATGGCCAGGCTGAGCGCACAATTTTGACACTTGATGATATGTTACGAACGTGCGTGTTGGACTTCAAAAGAAGTTGGGATGACCATTTGCCTCTTATTGAGTTCGCATACAATAATAGTTATCATTCCAGCATCGGGATGGCACCTTATGAGTCTTTGTATGGGCGAAAATGTAGATCCCCCATTGGATGGTTCGAGGTAGGTGAGTCAGGGTTGATTGGACCCAACTTAGTACAGCAGACAGTAGAGCAGGTTAAACCCATTCAGGAGAGGTTGCTAACAGCTCAAAGCCGACAGAAGTCATACTCAGATGTGCGATAAAGGGACTTAGAATTTTGTGTCAATGACTAGGTATTCTTAAAAGTCTCTCCTATGAAGGGTGTTATGAGATTTGGCAAAAAAGGCAAGCTTGGTTCAAGATTCATTGGGCCATACCGGATCCTTCGGAAGGTAGGACGAGTGGCTTATGAGCTAGAATTGCCTTCGGGGCTAGAATCTGTTTATCCAGTTTTCCATGTATCGATGCTATGAAAGTGCGTAGGAGACCCTTCTCAGGTTGTCCCAGTTGAGGATGTTCAGATCACAGAGGAGTTGTCCTACGAGGAAACTCCAATTGTCATATTAGATCAGCAGGTTCGTAAATTGAGGACCAAAGAGGTGGCTTCGGTTAAAGTATTGTGGAGAAACAAGAATAGATAAGAGGTGACCTGGGAAGCTGAGGATAGCATGAGGTCCAAATATCCTCACTTGTTTCATACCCCAGGGTGATGGCATATCATTTTATATTAGTACAGTGAGGTTAGATACCTATCTGATTTTTTATATATATATTGTTGCTTACAATTATTGTTGTTGTCGTTGTATATTTGCTCGCATTGTTATTGCGGAGCTATAGTGCTTAGCTATTTATGTCATCTTATGAGACGCTTAGGTTAGAATTTTTGCGTTTCAGGTTCATGGATAATCACATTTTGAAAAGGATACTCTACCTAAATTTTGTCAATTCCGAAGGACTTAACCGCGTGACTCATATTTTTCATTCGAGGATGAATATTTCTAAAGGGGGAAGTATGTAGCACCCCGACTTTTCAAAACGTCTAAATTGACTCGTATCTTCGTGGAAAGACCATGAGGGTGGGTAATAAATTAAGAATGATGTGTTATGTGATATTTTAAGTGTTCAAGGGTTGTATCTCAATTTTTGAAGTTAGGTAAGTGGCAAAATAAAAGTTGGCGAAAGTTACCGTAAAATCCTTTTTAAAGCTTGGTCTGAAATTTGGGTAAAATGTCTCGGAGGTTTTCTCCCAATATATAAAGATTTATTGATCCCACAACCTATGAAATCGAAGGTCTACGAGTCTAGTTTCCAACGTATCAACCTGTTTGTTCATACGACTTCAGAATGGAGAGATATTCACGTTTTTGCAAGACTGCGCAAGTAGGCAGGTGAGGTGGGTCCCCTAGGTCGGTGGAACTTTATATATATCATGTTCTTCGACTTTTCTTCATTTTTCCTTCATTGTTCTTAGTGAATAACCAGAAAACTCACAAAACCCACTTCTAGGATCAACCAAGTAACAGATTTTCGTGACTTAAGTCCTTGACAAAAGTTGTTCTATGCGTTGAGCTCGTCAACATGGTATAATTTGTTTTATCGATATCCTAGCATATCATACTTTGGTGTGTGGACAGCAGGGGTTTGGGCATATTTTAAAGTTTTGAGGTGTATTACGAACTTAAAATCAAGGTAAGACCCTTCTTTCATCGACTCTAGCTTTGGTAAGTCACAAATAGCAATTTGCGATGGAAATACATATCTTTTATCGGATTGTCGTGGTATCTTCTATTCTTTTGTGTTGATTATGGTCCTGCCTTGTTATAGTATCGAGGGGGGTTGTGAGTAAAGTCGTTAGGCCACGTGAACTCAGCGAAAAAAGTTTGGTAAGGCTATTCCCTACTTATGACATGTTTCCTTAAAGCTTAGGAGCAATGTAATTGAGTTGTTATACTTGTAGCCATTATTGTTGATTGTTGGCTGCTCGAGTTGATATAATCCTCCCTTGTCGGGATTCATATTCAGTTAGTAGAGTCCCTATATTGGAAACGACTTAGAGGCTATTTGTATAGGTTGCTTATAACTGAATTGCTCGCTTTTAGCGATTGGATTGTTATTGTTGCCCTTGGGGTTATTATGGTTAGTTGTAAGAATGTGATATATGCCTAGAAGGGCCTTGTTCTGCCTACGGGGCTATATGGATGCCTAAGAGGGATATGAGTTGCCTACGGGGCTATATTGATGCCTACAAGGTCTATGAGTTGCCTACAGGGATATATTGATGCCTAAGAAGGCTATGTGCTTCCTGCAAGGCCATGTTGTTGCCTAAGAGGGCTATGAGTTGTCTATAAGCTATGTTGATGCCTAAGAGAGCTATGTGCTACCTATGAGGCTATATTAATGCCTAAGAGGGCTATGTGACTGCCTACGGGGTTAGGGGACTACCGATAGGGGTATATAGACTGATTAGCACCTTCTGGGCTTATGGGGGCCTGAGTAGGTGGTCTTGTGTGTTGTTTGTACCTGCCGAGCTTATGGGGGCTTGGTTAGGTTGTTGTTTTATTATTTTTGATAAGTTAAGATTTAGGAACAGGTCAGTACACTTATCTTATCCTTGATCTATTTATCGGATTATTCTAGTATATTAGGATACATGTTAATAGTCTATTGCCTTTCACACTCTGTACATTATTTCATACTGACGCCCTATTACCTGGGGGTGCTGCATTCATGCAGGTCCGACAGACTACCCAGTAGACCTCCTCAGCAGTAGGATTGACTTTTATCCGGTTGGCTAGCCCCTTTCTTACAGAGCTGCCAGAGTTTAGAGGTTTGTTAGCTTTTTTTGTATATATTTTTATGGGTAGGCTGGGCCCTGTCCCGCCAATCTTTACTACTCTTAGAGGCTTGCAGACTAGTGCATGTGTGGGGTGTGTAGCTACATTATGGCCATGCTAGCCTAGTTTGTTGGTTTGTTGAAGCTTGTGAGTTGTTTGATGTATTGTCTGGATATATACTTGCTTTCAGTTTTGGTATAGAGATCATGGTGGCCTCGATGGCCCAATCAGGACTTCTGTGCTAGTTGGATATTTCTTTATATGCACTTTTGGGAGTAGCTGTTTCGTTTATAGATGTGTTGACAGGGGCCTTGCCGGCCGAGGGCTTAGTTTTAAGCTGAGATATACTTGTTTGTTTTCTTGATTGCCTGTGGCTGCCATGCGCTAGTAGAAAATGGTTCAGCAGGGTCGGCTCAGGCCTGATTTTTGGCATTAGGAGTCAGTTGTGCCCCTTGAGTTTGGGGCGTGTCAGTTGACTCATGTACACCTCCTCTTGTAGGAAGCCATGGAGATAGGCATTTTTGACATCTAGTTGTCTAATTTCCCACTTTGAACTGACAGCAATGGATAGAACCACCCTAATTGTCGTGGCTTTAACCAAAGGACCAAATGTTTCTTCAAAATCTATTCCTTCAAGCTGAGAGAATCCCCTTGCCACAAGTCTGGCCTTGTACATATCTACTGTTCCATCAGCTTTAAATTTTGTCTTAAACACCCATTTTGATCCAACCAAGTTTATACCAGGAGATTTGGGCACCAAAATCCATGTCTTGTTGGTATGTAACGCATCAATTTCTTCCTGCATTACTGCAATCCAATGAGGTGACCTTAGTGCTTCCTTAGTAGTATTTAGTTCTCTCAAAATTTATGTGTTGTTGCGAGGAACAAGTGATAGGTGATGTTCCTTCACCTTTTCCCTAGTGATCATTTGATGCCCTTGTGGTGCAGGAAGTACCTCAACTGGTACATCAACCAAAGTAGTTGATTGGAGTGTAGCATTGTCAGATTGATGGTCAACTGGTACATCAACTAAAGTAGTTGTTTGATGATGCTCATTGACTGGACATGTAAGTGCAACATGTTCCTCACTGCTACTAGTAGATCCAAAATCTGCAGCTGGAGTTTCAATACTACTGTATGGATCATCACTTTCAACATGTTCCTTAGCATCTGATCCTCCATATGGGAGGTCAATAGTACCCTCATCATCAAGGAGTATATGAGTTGTAGCAGCATTATAACCATTAACGTGTGGACTAGCAGCCTGTACTTCCCCTAAATCAGAACTATCATGTGCCTGCAGTTTAGTGAAAGATTCAACAAAGGTAGCAAGGTGAGATGAGACATCAATGTTAGTCTGAGATTGCTTTGGAGACACATAGGGTAATGTGTTTTCATCAAACACAACATGTCTGGCAATGTAAACCCTCCTTGTAGAGGGATAATAGCATATATATCTTTTGTGTAAGTTGTTGTGCCCTATGAACACACAAGGGTAAGTCTTTGGACTGAACTTGTTTCTACCCTTGATATATGAAAAACATCTACACCCAAACACTTGCCTTCGTACCTAATACCACCTAAGAGTGTTCATGGATAGAAAACTATCAAAATCGAAAAAATCGAACCAAATGAATCAATAAGACGATTTATTTAGTTGAATCAAGTCTAGCTACTCCGGTGACCGTTTATCATATATAGTCTATTCCGTCTTCTTGATTGTACCATTGGACCAAAAGCCTTGATTTGTTCCTTGTAATTGTTCCATGCATTTCTAAACACGCATTTTGTGTCAATTATGATTTTACCCTTTGGCTTTGGTATAAGGTATTATCATACTTTACTTCTTGCAAATCGATTCAGCTCCTCCTGCAAGCGTTAGTGTACAATCAATTTTGCATCTTCCAATGGCCATGCACTTTCTTTGGTTCATTCCGAGATACAAAGGCATTGAAAGCACACAGATTCACAGATTTCATAGCTTAGATTTGTCACGACATTGTCAAATGGACGGGATCCCTAATATTTTGTATCCTTTAACACACCTTTTTTTCCGATGAGAATGTGACGGTTTTGAATCATCTTTTAAATTCTTAATTTAAAAGGAAATTAATCTTTATATTTTATTCTACGAAACAAGAGATTGAATAAGGAATTCTATTGACCGAGGGAAGGTGTAAAGCATCCCCGGGTCCTTTGGTTTTAGTAGGGTATCTTTATTGACTCATATTTGACAAAAAGTATTTTTTTTCAGATAAAAAATAAATTTGTGTTAGTCACTAATTTTACAAAAGTTGATTTGTATGATATCATAGCCTAAGATCGTAGCCACATACAAGATCTCATTTTTTACAATAAAAAAAATAATGCATACCAAGGATCATAATCGAACACATGGTCGTATTAAATAAATTTTATTTATAAAATAATAATTAACGACTCATTTTTAAAAATAATAATTAATTAATCAATTTATTAAGCCAGAGAGTGTTCGTGGAAACAGGGGCAAAGGTCTATGAATTTAAGGATATGATGGTGGAATTGATGATTGTTGCAAGGTATTTTAGTATTGTCTATTTTATTCTTAAATTAGCTTGGATGAATTTTCAACGGATTGAAAGAGGGATGAAAAGCTTACAAAAAAAGTTTGATGATTTATTGACAATAATGTTTGATGAAAATAAAGCAACCAGCTATGTAAGAAAAGGAAACCTGATTTTCTTGATGTATATATTAATTTTTCTGTCACTCTTAGTTCGTGATTATGATTTTGCCTTAATAATCTAGTTTTTTTTTATATTTTTGTTTCGATACATCCAAAAATCTATTTAATATTTTTTAAATGCCTTTAAGTCTAATTATTCATCATAGTTAATTCAATTACGGAAAAGGGTCAAAATTGCCCATGAACTATGCGAAATAGACCACTTAAACCTTCCATTACATTTTGGGATCAAAAATACCCCCGCCGTTATCTTAAGAGACCACATCATTGTTGTTAACTCTTGAGGGTATTTGTGGTCTCTTAAGATAACGGCGGGGTATTTTTTATCCCAAAATGTAATGAAGGGCATAAGTGGTCTATTTCGCATAGTTCAGAGGCAATTTTAACCCTTTCCGATTCAATTATCATAAAGATATTTTAATAATTAAGTGACAAACTTTTTATTTATATTTTCGAAAGCTCCGTGAAAATATCTAAATTCTTGAATAATGCATATATTTTCCAAGTAAAAGTACATATATAATTTAATTACATATATAATACTATATTATTTCCTTAAAGACGATAGTCGATGGAATATGCAATTAGTGTATGTCACATTTTTTTAGGAAACCCCGACAAAATTTAAACCAATAAAAAATTGAGTTAATTAATTTGATCTGATTTCACTATTATAAAAACTAACTTAATTAATTGATCTGATTATTTTTTAAGAAAAATCGATTCAAATCAGTCTCTCTCTCTCATGCTTCAAATGTGAACTTCATTATTTATTTACTTGTGTATTTTAATTTTTAGTCACCAAACAAATTAAAACAAGGAGAAAGGAGTACTATATATTATTCTCTTGTAGCCTCTTTATTTTTTGGTATAGAAAGTGACAAAAATGTGATGAGATAAGTGGTGATGATTTTGGGTCAACGAAGAATATGAAACGTAGCTAGTAAAGTATGGTTTTATTTGTGTAACTTTCCAAGTGGTGGCTGGATGTTGACATTCAACCAACCAATCTTGGACTTGGTCTACATTTCTTGCTCTATTAAAAAATAAAAATTCTCAATTTTACTCTACTACCCTTGTTTTCATTTGGTTTCTTAAAACCCCCAACATAATAATAATAATAATAATAATAATAATAATAATGATAGTAATGATAATAATGATGATGATAATAATAATAGAATATCTTGGAATCGTAAAAGAAAAAAAGCATATAGTAATAATTAACTTATATTCTAGTTTATACAGTGGACACATTTTTTTTCTTTAATTCTTTCTTCGTTTTGTTTCATTCTTTTTAAAAAATATTAAGTAGTTGGTTTCTATAGTCTCATGGAATTTCGTTGACTGGTGAACTGTGTAGGATTCTGACACATGAATTTTCTTTTAAACATAAGTAATAAACATTACTTCTTCCATCTTAGCAAAATTTAAAAAAGAAATAATTTTTTAAAAAATTTATGGTTTAAAATAAATTATAAATGTTTGTGTTGTTATAAATTACGATTTCATTAGGAGTAAAATAAACATTTTAAAATTAAATTATTATTTGATATAGAAATTTGTCATAATTTTAAAATGGACAACAAAGAAAAATAAGTCATAATTAGAACAGAAGAAGTATTTATTTAATTAAAGGAAATATGTACAAGTTTTTTTAGTGGAGGAGATCCGATGAGATATAATAAAACATGCATGTGAAAGAAAAAAAAGAAAAATTAATATCATAATGGAAACAACAAAATTAACAATGAGAAAAAAAAACATACTCATCTAAAAGGCTTGCACAAGTGATTTCTCACATTTACTTTATTTTTGTAAAAAGAAAAAAACAAACCTTTTTCCTATAAACTATGTAGATTAACTATTAGTGATGATTAATCACATCCATAATCTTCAACACCAAACATATTTGTTCCAGAATTACTATAAACTGCAGGAGTAGTAGTACCATTCATCTCTTGGCTATTATTATTATCATTATAATAATATCCATATTTTGAAGCATCCCCTCCTATTGATGAACTTTCATGATCTGCTTGTGATCCAAAACTTAAGTTAATTGGACCCTTTTGGTTGTTGATTGGACAAGTGTGACAACCAGTATATTGTTGTACAACTGCTCGAAAATTCGATATGCTAGCATTGACAAGAGTAGTAGGTGTTTTCTTGGAAGCTCTTGATCTTCTTCTCACTGGTTTTGATGCACTTTTGGGATCACCACCAGAATTATCAGGACTTAAATTGGAATATTGATTATCATTATGACTAGTTGGATAGGTAGTAGTCATGTAATTTGGAGGACTAGTTGTTGTCATGATTGTTGAATCTAGTTGATGAGAGAAATTTTCATAAGGTGTATTATTTGCTTGCTCAAATTGTGTTTGTTGGTAATTGTATGGCATTTGGATATCATCCATCCATTGATATGTAGGAGATGTTGGGATAGTCATGTTGTTGTTCATGTTTGTTTTGGGGGTGTATGGTTTAGGTGGATATAACCTCTCTCTCTATATATATATATAAAGCTAGTTAGCTCCTCATTTTCTTCACTAGTTTGTCAAAAAATTTATGTATTAATATTGGTTTGGCTTTAAGATATATATAGGACTTATATAGTCAAAGGTATACATTTTTGTCTGGATATGTCCTTTTCAACTAAGACAATCTTGACTTTTGACTATTCAAATGTTGAGGTAAGAGGGTTCATATCCTTATTCCAAACCTTTCAACCCATCTACTTTTCTTTTACAAAACTATTGGATAAACTTAATTCCTTTTCTTTTTACCACTCCATCAAGCTTCTATCCTTTTTTGTTTTTGATAATTCGAAATTACAATTTTAAAAATAATAGTGGTGAGTATTTATTATTTGAGCAATTTTTTATCTGAATAACCTTGATTCGTTATCTCGATTAATACATATTCATGTTACCTTTTTTTTGCCAGATTAATGTAACATAAGTCTCATAAAGGAGATGTTCTTCGTTAGAAATTCCTTCATTACTAGAGATCAAGCTCGAGACCTCTAATTAATAAAAGTGAACAGATAATATCCATCTCACTACATTCCTTAACAATCCTTTCGATCCATTACATCAATTTAATTCTTTCAAGATATTGTTTTTCAACACTCTCTTTTTTTTCTATGTTATCCTAGGATTGGAGAGAAGCGGGGGATTGGGGAGGGGGGGGGGGGGACGGTGGTTCGTAGCAAAAAAAAC